>NC_134895.1:5831566-5839066 GCF_041734735.1 Babylonia areolata | reverse complement strand
GATCACAGTTCTGACAACATGATAGATGATCACAGTTCTGACAACATGATAGATGATCACAGTTCTGACAACAGACATAATCTCAGTTGATCACAGTTCTATTAACAGACATAGCAGATGATCATAGTACTAACAACGGATACGTTCACAGATGATCATAGTACTGACAACAGTCATAATATCAAATGTTGATACCAGACAGGTCAGATGTCTACTGGAAGCACGAAGCAGAGGATATGATCAAAGACTAACACGAAATGTAAGATGGATGTGATGGTGAAGGACTGACATAAGGGATGAGGCATGAGGTGGATGTCATGACGAAGGCTGACATGTGGCATGAGGTGGATGTCATGACGAAGGCTGACATGTGGCATGAGGTGGATGTCATGACGAAGGCTGACATGTGGCATGAGGTGGATGTCATGACGAAGGTTGACATGTGGCATGAGGTGGATGTCATGACGAAAGCTGACATGTGGCGTGAAGTGGATGTCGTGACGAAGGCTGACATGAGGCATGAGGTATGAACTGGATGCCATGACGAAGGCTGACATGAGGAATGAGGGATGTGTTGGATGCTATGATGAAGTCTAACATGAGGAATGAGGGATGAGTTGGATGCTATGATGAAGTCTAACATGAGGAATGGGGGATGTGTTGGATGCTATGATGAAGTCTAACATGAGGAATGAGGGATGAGTTGGATGCTATGATGAAGTCTAACATGAGGAATGAGGGATGAGTTGGATGCCGTGATGAAGAACTGGATGTCACGGTGAAGGACTGACCTGAGGCACAAGGTTCTTGAAGGAGTCCATGATGCGGGAAGACTTGGCTTCCTGGTAGTAGGAAAAGATGCCCGTCACCACCACCACCGTCACCAGCACGATACCCAGGTACAGCTGTCAACACACACAGGTACAGCTGTCAACACACACAGGTACAGCTGTCAACAACACACACAGGCACAGCTGTCAACACACACAGGTACAGGTACAGCTGTCAACACACACAGGTACAGCTGTCAACACACACAGGTCAACACACAGGTACAGGTACAGCTGTCAACACACACAGGTACAGCTGTCAACACAAACAGGTACAGCTGTCAACACACACAGGCACAGGTACAGCTGTCAACACAAACAGGAACAGGTACAGCTGTCAACACACACAGGTACAGGTACAGCTGTCAACACACACAGGTACAGCTGTCAACACAAACAGGTACAGCTGTCAACACACACAGGCACAGGTACAGCTGTCAACACAAACAGGAACAGGTACAGCTGTCAACACACACAGGTACAGCTGTCAACACAAACAGGTACAGGTACAGCTGTCAACACACACACAGGTACAGCTGTCAACACACACAGGCACAGCTGTCAACACACACAGGCACAGCTGTCAACACACACACAGGTACAGCTGTCAACACACACAGGTACAGCTGTCAACACACACAGGCACAGCTGTCAACACACAGGTACAGGTACAGCTGTCAACACAAACAGGTACAGGTACAGCTGTCAACACACACAGGTACAGCTGTCAACACAAACAGGTACAGGTACAGCTGTCAACACACACACAGGTACAGCTGTCAACACACACAGGTCAACACACAGGTACAGGTACAGCTGTCAACACACACAGGTCAACACACACAGGTACAGATGTCAACACACACAGGTACAGCTGTCAACACACACAGATACAGCTGTCAACATACACAGTGCACAGGTATAACTGTCAACATACAAATGACAGTGGCATTTTTTCGGTGTTAAGTGTTTATAATTATTGGCGTAAGTATCTCCATAATATCTATATTAAAAGTGTCAGCATGTTCATACCAACAGTGTCAGCATTGTTCATGTTGTCAGTGTAAATAAGTTCATCTCACCAGAGTCAGCTTGTTCACATTATCAGTCAGCATTTCATAATTATCAATGTCCACATGTTCATAGTTACCACTATCAGCATGTTCGTTATAATCAGTGCCAGTTTGGTAATAAAATCAATGTCAACATGCTCCTATCGTCAGTGTCAACATGCTCCTATCGTCAGTGTCAGCATGCTCCTATCATCAGTGTCAGCATGTTTATATTATCAGCGTCAGCATGTTCATATTATCAGTGTCGGCATGTTCATATCAACAGTTTTAGCATGTTCGTATCATCAATGTCAACACGTTCATGTCAACAGAATCAATATGTTCGTATCATCAATATCAACATGTTCACAATACCAGTGTCAACATGGCATGTCACCAGTGTGAACACGTTCATACCATCAGTGTCAACACGTTCATACCATCAGTGTCAACATGGCATGTCACCAGTGTGAACACGTTCATACCATCAGTGTGAACACGTTCATACCATCAGTGTCAACATGTTCATACCATCAGTGTCAACGTCAGTCACCAGTGTCAACACGTTCGTACAATCAGTGGCAACATGGTCATATCATTAGCGTCATCATGTTCATACCAAGTGCCAACATATTCCTATCATCAATGTCAACACGTTCATATCATCAGTGTCAGCATGTTCGTATCATCAGTGTCAACACGTTCATGTCATCAGTGTCAACACGTTCGTATCATCAGTGTCAACACGTTCATGTCATCAATGTCAACACGTTCATATCATTTATGTCAACACTTTCGTATCATCAATGTAAACACGTCCATGTCATCAGTGTCAACACGTTCATATCATCAGTGTCACTGTCACTGCAGGAGCACAGAGAACCATTGAGGGATCGGGCAGGGGAGGCGGGGAGGGGTGGGGGGAGGGGGGAGTGTGGTGAGTGCCAGGATGGTGTGAAGAGAAGTGGTGAGGAGCAGGCCCCAATCTACCTGTTGCCTGGGGCTCTCCCACACTGCAGCTCCCATGTCTGATTCACCGCTCTCTCTCCGTCACTGTCAGCTAGCTGAAGGGTGTGGGGTGTGGGGAGTGGGGAGGGGGTGGAGAAAGATAACAAGCTCTTGAATTGCCACCCACTCTCTTACAACTCCCCCCCCCCCAACCCTCCCCCCAGCCTCCCTTCCCCCTCATCTCCTCTCCCACCCTTTTCTGGAACGTGAAAGGAATGGGGTGGATGGATGCCGGAGGGGGGGACGAGGGGGCGGGGTGGGGTGGGGGTGGGGGGGTTGGGGGGGGGGCGTGGGGGGGGGAGGGCGGGAACCACAACGATCAATATAGCAAGTGTGCGGACTCTCCCCCTCCCTGCTGTAACGTGGTCAGAGGTGTTTTCACGGCTACCCGCCCCTCCCCCCCCACCCTCCACTCCCCCGCCTCCTTCCCACCCCTCACCGGCCCGTCATGTGCTGACGCCCACACATTTCCGGGCTGAACGACAGTGAAGCAGTGCTGACCTTTGTAGCGACGTGCTGAGGCTGATACCGCTCTGCTTCCCGCTGAGTCAATGGTCCATCTCATGAACACCCTACACCCCGAGTCAATGGTCCATCTCATGAACACCCTACACCTCGAGTCAATGGTCCATCTCATGAACACCCTACACCCCGAGTCAACGAATCCATCTCATGAACACCCTACACCCCGAGTCAATGGTCCATCTCATGAACACCCTACACCCCGAGTCAACGAATCCATCTCATGAACACCCTACACCCCGAGTCAATGGTCCATCTCATGAACACCCTACACCCCGAGTCAATGGTCCATCTCATGAACACCCTACACCCCGATTCAACGAATCCATCTCATGAACACCCTACACCTCGAGTCAATGGTCCATCTCATGAACACCCTACACCTCGAGTCAATGGTCCATCTCATGAACACCTTACACCCCGAGTCAATGGTCCATCTCATGAACACCCTACACCTCGAGTCAATGGTCCATCTCATGAACATCTGACTTCAGACCTACACTGAGCGAGTCAATGGTCCATCTCATGAACATCCTCTGACACGTCTGAGAGAGTCAATGGTCCATCTCATGAACATCTGACTTCAGACCTACACTGAGCGAGTCAATGGTCCATCTCATGAACATCTGACTTCAGACCTACACTGGGCGAGTCAATGGTCCATCTCATGAACATCTGACTTCAGACCTACACTGAGCGAGTCAATGGTCCATCTCATGAACATCCACTGACTCTCCTGACCTACACAGCGCCTGGTTTGATGGTCATCTGGGAAAGGAGGACTGTAGACGTGCCTTGAATTATTGGTGATACTTTGTGGTAAAGAGAAGGAGGGTGGTAGATGTTCGCTGATTTATTGGTGATACTTTGTAGTAAAGTGAAGGAGGGTGGTTGATACGTTGATTTATTGGTGATACTTTGTGGAAAAGTGAAGGAGGGTGGTTGATGTACGTTGATTAATTGGTGATACTTTGTAGTAAAGAGAAGGAGGGTGGTTGATGTACGTTGATTTATTGGTGATACTTTGTGGAAAAGAGAAGGAGGGTGGTTGATGTACGTTGATTTATTGGTGATACTTTGTAGTAAAGTGAAGGAGGGTGGTTGATACGTTGATTCATTGGTGATACTTTGTGGAAAAGTGAAGGAGGATGGTTGATGTACGTTGATTGATTGGTGATACTTTGTGGTGAAGAGAAGGAGGTTGGTTGATACGTTGATTTATTGGTGATAGTTTGTGGTGAAGAGAAGGAGGGTGGTTGATGTACGTTGATTTATTGGTGATACTTTGTGGTGAAGAGAAGGAGGGTGGTTGATACGTTGATTTATTGGTGATATTTTGTAGTAAAGAGAAGGAGGGTGGTTGATGTTCGTTGGTTTGTTGGTGATACGTAAACACCGACTGACGCAAACTGCCAGAAGATGCCATGCAACATTTCAAAGAGCCAAAACGTGTGGGTGGGTGGAGGATGGTGAGGGAGATGGATAGAGGTTGTAGCAGGAGGGGAGTGGAGGATCAATGCAGTCTGACATCCAATTGTCCGGAAGTCTGGGCGGTGAATTTTGAAAGCTATTTGTTGCCTTTGGCAACCCCACAAGCTCTCGCTTCGCGTTTCGCTCTGGCTAGCATAACTGTGTTCAGAGATTGGAGGTCACGACACAAGAGAACTGATTCCTGGCGTAACCCCCCATTCCCCGAGCCCTCCCCCCCCCCGCCCAACCCCGTCCTGCCCCCGTCACCCCCTACTCTCTCTCTCTTTCCCGGTTCGTGGCCCCATTTCCCCAAAGGTGAGGTGTGGGAGAGGGAGGAGGAGGAGAGAGGGGGGCAGGGTGTGGCGAGACAGACGATCAATACAAGAGGCTGACTCAGTGTGAGGATGTCTGGTGGTAAGTCTTCTTCGCTCCACACCTCGCTGAGTTATCGGTAAAACAACACCGGGCTCTACAGCAGTGTCATACCCCCCCCCCCTCCCCCCTGACATCACTTGGAGAATCATGCTGACCATCACACAGTTTGTCCCTGTCTGTCAGTCCGTGTCATGTTCTCCCTGTAAATCGTGCAGGGCCTGGGAGGGCAATGCCGACGGTTCACTGTCACCGTTTACACCCACTCAGCACAATCGCGGACACCGTAAGACTCCACAGTGAAGTACTGTTAAGCACAAAAAACACATATCTCTGGATCGTCATTGTCAGACACGCTGGTAAAAGTTTGCACTGCTATACATCCCCCCCCCCCCGCCCCCCTGGTGGATTGTACATTTGATTTGACCAGTACACGTTAACAGACTGAGTACATAGAATGTCCGTGTTCCCATGTGTGCCCCATAATCGTGTTACAGTCCAGCCAGCCACAAACAGGCCATTTCAGGGCGGAGCGCACAGTTTGTTTCTCAAGGAGGCGTCACTGCGTTCCGATAAATCCATATACGCTACACACTACATCTGCTAGGCAGATGCCTGACCAGCAGCATAACCCTTGCGAGCACACACACACACACACACACACACACACACATATATATATATATATATATATATATATATATCAGAGTGGATTAATTCCACAGAATTTTGCCAGAGGACAACACTCTCGTTGCCATTTATTTATTTATTATTTATTATTATTATTATTTTTATTATTATCATTACTACTACTTTTTTTTATATCATAATTATTATTTATTTATGTAAGCTTATCTATTATTTATTCACCTTTTTTTTCCCCAAGGCCTGACTAAGCGCGTTGGGTTACGCTGCTGGTCAGGCATCTGCTTGGCAGATGTGGTGTAGCGTATATGGATTTGTCCGAACGCAGTGACGCCTCCTTGAGCTACTGAAACTGAAACTGCCATGGGTCCTGTTTCAGTGCGCCAAGTGTGTGCTGCACGCGGGACCTCGGTCATCGTCTCATCCGAATGACTGGCCGCTTAGTTTGATTTCCCAGTCTTCCTCTTCGTTCGTGGGCTGCAGCTCCCACGTTCACTCGTATGGAAACGAGTGGGCTTTTACGTGTATGACCGTTTTAAAATTTCCAGTCAAACTTCGGGGAAAACGGCGAGACGGAATTCGAAACCAGACCCTCACAGACTCTATCTCTGTCTCTCTTTCTTCGCCCTCCCCGCCTGCCTATCTGCCTGTCTGTCTGTCTCTATCCATCTATCTATGTAACTTTTTTTTATGTAGGCAAGCATACGAGATAGGGCGAACAGAACTGGGTATTCCACATCAAGAAAACACTAACGGAACACGGATGTGCCAAGGAGTAGGGCACGAGAGCGGCTTTGTATGGGTATTTAAAGATAGACTTATAGCATGTTACATACAAAACTGGCACGGAGATATAGACAGTAATAATAGGTATAATCAGAGAAATACATTAAGATCGTAACAAACAAGTGGCATAAAATCTGCTTTGCGAGGCTAAGATTAAGAGCACTTGGACTGAATGCCAACAGAAGATGGTACGATTCAGACGAAGCAACATCTCCTTGCCCAATGTGTGACGAAAGCCCAGAAGATGAAAATCATTTCATATCTAACTGCAAAAGATTCGAAGAACTGCGAAAAAAAACTGTAACCTTTTCAATACAGCTCCAGCGCAGAGAAAAGATTTGTTCGGCATACTGATGACAGAAAATGAAGATATGATACTCTCACTAGCAAAATATATATCCGAGGCAGTAGATATATGTAAAACGTCTACAATCGGTCCCAATACTCACTGATCAATTAAAAACTTAGCATGGATTCTATGAAGGGAAAAAGGCATAGACAAAAAGGAAGGGTTACATTTGGATGGTCAATTTCGACAATGTGTTTTTATGATGTGTTCACATTGAAAAAATGTGTTTCGGTGTTACAGGCTTGAATAGTTATTATATGTTTTATATGTACTTTGTTATGTGTTCGTATTGATATGATGTGTGTCGATGTCACAAATATAAATAATTATTATATGAATTATCTGTACTTTGTTTCCTGTGTACAGTCCAAACCTTAGAGACGAACGACTGGGAAAAAAAGACACAGTACCCACCTGCCACATTTTATTTTAGCTTGTGACAAAGTACTAAAGTGTCGCTTATCCC
>NC_134895.1:5706566-5826566 GCF_041734735.1 Babylonia areolata | reverse complement strand
TCAATAACACAAGATGCCATGGTGGAAAAACACAAAGAACACACACACACACACACACACACACACACACACACAATCGCGCGCGCTCACGCACGCACGCACACACGCACTTCTTGTGACAGAAAGCCATCTGTCAGTTCTAACCGCCTAATGATGCCAGCTCAGCGCATCGAAAGCCGCAAAGCTGTCGATACAGTGGGACCTCTCTTAAAGGCCGCAGTCTGGCCACTGTTGATTTGCAGATATCACTGTCGGTGAAAACGTCTCATCAGCACGTGACATTATGCACAATACATCGTCCTTACACTGAGTGTCCTTGTGACTTTATGCACAATACATCGTCCTTACACTGACTGTCCTTGTGAATTTATGCACAAGACACCGTCCTTACACTGACTGTCCTCGTGACATTATGCACAAGACATCAACCTTACACTGAGAGTCCTTGTGACATTATGCACAATGCATCGTCCTTACACTGACAGACCTTGTGACATTATGCACAATGCATCGTCCTTACACTGACAGTCCTTGTGACATCATGTACAACACATCGTCCTTACACTGACAGTCCTTGTGAGATTATCCACAAGACATTGTCCTTACACTGTGTCCTTGTGAAATTATGCACAATACATCGTCCTTACACTGACAGTCCTTGTGACATTATGCACAATACATCATCCTTACACTGACTGTCCTTGTGACATCATGCACAGTACATCGTCCTTACACTGACAGTCCTTGTGACATAATGCACAATACATCGTCCTTACACTGTGTCCTCGTGACATTATGCACAATACATCGTCCTTACACTGACTGTCCTTGTGACATCATGCACAATACATCGTCATTACACTGACAGTCCTTGTGACATAATGCACAATACATCGTCCTTACACTGTGTCCTCGTGACATTATGCACAATACATCGTCCTTACACTGACAGTCCTTGTGACATTATCCACAATACATCGTCCTTACACTGACTGTCCTTGTGACATCATGCACAATGCATCGTCCTTACACTGAAAGTCCTTGTGACATTATGCACAATGCATCGTCCTTGCACTGTGTCCTTGTGACATTATGCACAAGACATCGTCCTCACACTGACTGTCCTTGTGACATCATGCACAATGCATCGTCCTTACACTGACAGTCCTTGTGACATCATGCACAATACATCGTCCTTACACTGTGTCCTTGTGACATTATGCACAAGACATCGTCCTTACACTGTGTCCTTGTGACATTATGCACAAGACATCGTCCTTACACTGTGTCCTTGTGACATTATGCACAAGACATCGCCCTTGCAGTGACTCTGGCCTTCTGACTGACTGGTAACTGTCCATGCTGTAAGTAAGTTTTTCACACAGCGACCTACTGTCTGGGCACCAGTGAATCAATGAAGTCTGCCGACACCAGACCTTCTCAAGTTTCAGTTTCTCAAGGAGGCGTCACTGCGTTCCGACAAATCCATATTCGCTACCCGAAACATGTTAGGCAAATGTCTGAGCAGCAGCATAACGCAATAACACACACACACACACACACACACACACACACACACACACACACACACACACACACACACAGATGTAGTTATTGAGTGGGTTCTATCTTCTAGACAGGGTTTTCAAGAAGAGGTGAGGAGGACAAGAGGGGGAGGAAGGGGAATGAACACCACACACGAAGGCTGTTTCAGAGAGAATCTATATTTCAGTCTTAAGTACAATGCTGGACAATGCGCGACGTACGTGACGATGAGCGTCAATGCGCGACCCTCTGCAAAAAATACATGAACACCATGTACTAAAAACATACACATATATAGACAATTCAAATATAACATTTTATCACTTGAATGAACGATCTATGATAATAACAAAGACAATCCAATGGAAATGAACACGAACAACAAACCATTCCAGAATCACACCTTTCCATTAGTTTTCAAAAAACAGAGAAATTCGCTAATCCAATTAACAACAAGAAAAATACAAAATGTTTGATAAATAACGAAGAAGAAAAAACATTAAATAATGATAATAACAATAGTAGGACCTAATATTAAAACCAAGTGATTACATGGGTATCCTCGCCTCATCAGTGTGACAAAAAGGTAAAGCGCCAAAACTGAAACATCAGGTGCCAGTTGCATTGCTTGGTTCTAACTTTTTGACAGTTACACGTGACTAAATGCCTACGTTGACCGAACTACGCCATTGGTCAGTTCCATACGACACACAGTTAGTAGCGGATTACGACCATACCTGGCTCTTCCGTCCGAGCAAAGCAACAGGTTTCAGGACCCGGTCTGGTCCAAATGATTCTCACCCTTCGGCTTACAATTGCTGTGACGGGATCAGTTGAGCTATCCAGAACTCTACTCACTGACATTGAGGAACGATGATTCCAGTAAAATTATATTCACAAGAAACACGCAATTGCTTCTTCTAGCATCATCAGCAACAACACACGCGCAATCTCAAACACACAATCATTCAAAGTGCAATAAAAATAAATGTTATTACATACATACATACATACATACATATATACATACATGCATACATATTTGTGAACCAAGAGCGGATTTCAACTACAGAATTTTGCCAGAGGACAACACTTATCTTGCCGTGGGTACTTTTCCAGTTCGCCAAGTGCGTGCTTCACACGGGACCTGGGCGTATCGTCTCATTCGGATGACTTGAATTTTCTGTCAAACTTGGGAGAAAGGGCGAGACCGGGATTCGAACCCAGACCCTCACGGACATTGTACTGGAAAGATAAGTGTCTTAACCACTGTCCCCCACCCTTACAAAAGTTCACCTCACTCCGTTCCGTTCCGTTCACCGTCACCCCAGCACTAACCTGGCCGTGTTCAGCCTCACTCCATTCCGTTCACCGTCACCCCAACACTAAGACTGGCCGTGTTCTGCCTCATTCCATTCCGTTCACCGTCACCCCAGCACTAAGCCTGGCCGTGTTCAGCCTCACTCCATTCCGTTCACCGTCACCCCAGCCCTAAGCCTGGCCGTGTTCAGCCTCATTCCATTCCGTTCACCGTCACCCCAGCACTAAGCCTGGCCGTGTTCAGCCTCATTCCATTCCGTTCACCGTCACCCCCAGCACTAAGCTTGGCCTTGTTCAGCCTCACTCCATTCCGTTCACCGTCACCCCAGCACTAAGCCTGGCCGTGTTCAGCCTCACTCCATTCCGTTCACCGTCGCCCCGTGTTCAGCCTTACTCCATTCCGTTCACCGTCGCCCCGTGTTCAGCCTCACTCCATTCCGTTCACCGTCGCCCCGTGTTCAGCCTCACTCCATTCCGTTCACCGTCGCCCCAGCACTTAGCCTGGCCGTGTTCAGCCTCACTCCATTCCGTTCACCGTCGCCCCGTGTTCAGCCTCACTCCATTCCGTTCACCGTCACCCCAGCACTAAGTCTGGCCGTGTTCAGCCTCACTCCGTTCCGTTCACCGTCACCCCAGCACTAAGCCTCACTCCATTCCGTTCACCGTCGCCCCGTGTTCAGCCTTACTCCATTCCGTTCACTGTCACCCCAGCACTTAGCCTGGCCGTGTTCAGCCTCACTTTCCCTGGAGCCACAAGGACACTGACTCCGGCGTCCTGACTGTAGAACAAGGATGACCTCATGGCTTCGTCCATATTGACGGGCGCAATAGCCGAATGGTTAAAGCGTTGGACTTTCAATCTGAGGGTCCCGTGTTCGAATCTCGGGTACGGCGCCTGGTGGGTAAAGGGTGGAGATTTTTCCGGTCTCCCAGGTCAACATACGTGCAGACCTGCTAGTGCCTGAACTCCCTTCGTGTTTAAACGCATGCAGAAGATCAAATACGCACGTTAAAGATCCTGTAATCCATGTCAGCGTTCGGTGGGTTATGGAAACAAGAACGTACCCAGCGTGCACACCCCCGAAAACGGAGTATGGCTGCCTATATGGCGGAGTAAATAAACGAAACGGTCATACACGTAAAATGTTAGATGTCTATCTGAGTGTGTATGTGTGCTTGCCTGAAATCTGATTGGATAAAACAGGAAACGAATGATGAGCGCCCAGTGGCAGCCGTCAGTTGGCTCTACCCAGGTGGGCAGCCTGCTGTGCAAAATTTAATGACCCCGTATTTGTAAAGCGCTTAGAGCTTGGTCTCGGACCGAGGATAGGCGCTATATATGTATCCATGTCAATCAATCAATCTGTGTATGATGTTTGGTCTGGTAGTAATGACAGTATAAAACATGTTGTTTTTCTCCCCTTCAACACACAGGGTCTGGTTCTAACTCTGTCGTTCTGACTGCAGAACTAGAATGACTTCATGGCGTCGTCCGTATCTGTGTATGAGGTTTGGTCTGATCGTAATGACAGTTTAAAACATGTTGGTATTTTCCCTTCTTCACACAGGGTCTGGTTGCCCTGGGTGACGACGTAGAGCCTGCACTCAGTTCTAACGTGCAGAGTTTCAGTTTCAGAATCAGTAGCTCAAGGAGGCGTCACTGGGTTCGGACAAATCCATATACGCTACACCACATCTGCCAAGCAGATGCCTGACCAGCAGCGTAACTCAACGCTCTTAGTCAGGCCTTGACGTGCACAGCATGCATAGTGCTCCCCAGAGGACTGACCTCATGACACACTGCTCCCCAGAGGACTGACCATGACATGCTGACGTCATCGACTTAAGGAGGCGACAGGGGGCATAGGGGGGTGGGGGTCGGGGGGGGGGGGGGGTGGATGGGTGGGTTGACAGATGACAGTTTGAGCTTCCTGAATATTCAGACCTTCCTGTTCCGGTGAAGTTCCCTCCTGGGGGTGTCAGAAAATCTCCCCCTTCTTTCCCTGTCTCTCTCCCTTCTTTCCCTGTCTCTCTCCCTTCTTATTTCCCTGTCTCTCCCCCTTGGTCTGCTCTTTGGGCAGGAGGGGGTGTAGAAAGGAGTGCTAGGAGAGGAAGGCTTACAGGAGAGAGTGCTGGAAACAGGTAGGAGTATAGAAAGGAGTGTAGAAAGGAGTGTTTGGACAGAAAGACAAACAGATGGAAAGACAACCAGCCAGCCAAACAGCCAGCCAGATGCACAGACAGACAGACAAAAAGTGCTTGAACGGGAAGCAGTGTAGGAAGGATTGTTTGAACAGAGAGACAGACAGAGAAGCAGACAGACAGACAGACAGACAAACAGACAGGCGGGCAGGCAGACAGATGCACAGAGACAGAGAGAGAGATGGACAGAAAGACCGACCGACCGACCGACAGACAGACAGACACAGCCAACCAGATGCACAGACAGACAAAGAGACAGATGGACACACGGACGGACAGCCAGCCAGCCAGCCAGCCAGACAGACATACATACATACATACAGACAGACAGACAGATGCACAGACAAAGAGACAGACAGACGAGCAGACGGAAAGAGAGAGAGAGAGAGAGAGAGAGATTCAAAGATTCAAAAAAAGATTCAAAAACTTTATTACTCAAGGATAAAGATTTTAGGCATCGCCCAGTCTTCCAATCTGTCCTTGTGACAACAATAACAATAACAACATTAACGATAACGACAAAAAAAAAAAAAAAAAAAAAAAAAAAAAAAAAAAATTGTTAACACTGCTACATCCACTGCTACTAGAACGAAGAATGATCACCACCATCATCATTAACATCGTAAAAAGTAATAAAACGAACGCATTCATACATTCATATCCATACACCTGCACACACTCTCTCCACCCAACACACACACACACACACACACACACACACACACATATATATATATATATATATATATACTTATGCACATACAGAGACATGACCGAGGTGAGAAACATATAGCGGACATAAAGAAAATAGAGAAGCACAACTTTACCATTGCACATTTTCAAAAGTGATTAATTTGCTGATGCAGATGTTTCAGGTAATAACATCCAATTTACAGGCGAACAAGTAAGAACAAAGCACAAAGGTAGAAATAAAATGATTTCACTGCATGTAGGTATAGATACAAACTTCACGGAAAAAAGCATGATTTTTGTATTTTTTTAGCTGGTTATTTAAAAAAAAAAAAAAAAAGAAAAAAAAAAAGCAATCTTTGTGGGCCTATTGTTTGTGGAGCAGGAGTTCTCGTATGTTTGATTTGAAGGAACGTAATGAATCGCACGTCTTAATGAACGAAGGAAGAAAGTTCCAAGCAGATGGTCCAAAAAATGCAAAGCTAGATTTGTACAAATCGATGCGCACACGAGGCAGAATATAATTAGCTGAATCGTAACGCTCTGATGCCCGTTGAACAAGGTCACTGAGGTATGGTGGTGACATGTTTTTGTGTACTTTGAACATGAGGACCATTTTATTGTAGTCGAATTGCTTGTATAGTGGTAATATTTCCAGTTTTGTTAATTTTTCATCTGTTGATAGGGAGTGGTCTGGTAAAATAAGTTTAGCTGCTCGTCTATGCAATGAGTTAACTTTTTTTAGCTGGTTGTGACTGGCATTGCTCCAGACTGTAGATGCATAATTGACATGAGAGAGACAGTGTGCCCCGAAGAATAATTTTCTGGTTTGAGTATCGACGTAATATCTAAGTTTATTGAGTAAGAACAAATTGCGGGCTAATTGTTTGCATACATGGTTGATATGAGCTTGCCAGTTCAGTTCTTTATCAATAATTACCCCTAGAACGCGGTGCTCACAAACTTGTTCAATTGATTTCTTGTTTACCTCGAGCTTTAAAATGAGAGGTTTACGTTGGTGTTTCTGTCTGGATGTCAATGCCATACTTTTTGTTTTGTGTGGGTTAAGTTCCATGTGGTTTTGATAACACCAGTCTGAGATGTCATTTATTCCCTGTTGTAGAGATGATTCTACAAGATCAATGTCGGTGTCACTACAATGAAGGGAACTGTCATCAGCGAACATATCGCAGATGACATTGCTAGGTGATATGTGCATCGGCAGGTCGTTAATATAGATGCAAAAGAGTAGGGGTCCAAGAACAGAGCCTTGCGGAACACCACGATCTACATGACCTTCAGAAGAATACGAGCCGTCTAAGTAAACACGCTGTGTTCTGTTTTCCAGGTAAGACTGGAAGAAGGAAACAGTTGCCTTGTTTTGAGTATACTCAGTCAGTTTTTTTATCAGTATTCTGTGATCAACAAGATCGAAAGCCTTCTTTAAATCTAGAAAAACTGTTCCAGTGATCTTGTTTTGGTTCACTGCAGATAACCACGTATCACAAAGCCGGGTTAATGCTGTGTGACAGGAGTGATAACGCCGAAAGCCGGACTGAAGGGGATGAAAAAGGTTATTTTGCTCCATATGTTTCATAAGGTGCTTGTGGACGTGCTTTTCGAGAGGCTTTGACACTACTGATAGTAGGGATATCGGTCTTAAGTTGTTGAGATCTGTGATATCGTTTGACTTTGGCAGTGGAATTACTTTTGCTGATTTTAGCGCAGATGGAACGTTGTTCTGTTCGATGCACAAGTTGTAAATGTATGTAAGGGAGTCTACTATGTAGGGTAGAGCAAGCTTGAGAACAGATGCATTTAAATTGTCTGGACCCATTGCTTTCGTATTCTTTAGATTTGAGATTAAGGAACCAACTTCATGAACAGCAAGTGGAGGGATAGCGAATGAGGTACTGGATTTAAGACGCTCTTGACAAAATGTTTGTAGCGACGGAGGAGTAATGTAACATTCTGAAGGAAGGTAGTTTGCAAATGTTTGTGCTGATTTAGCTATGTTTAAAAAATGGTCGTTGAGAGTATCCGTTGTCCACACAGTGGCGACAGCATTTGTCTTCTTTTTATGCTTATCGGTAATTTCATTAACAGCACGCCATAATGTTGCCGTGTCTCTGTTATTGCTGATAAGTTTTTCAAAATGATCTGACTTTGTTTGTTTAACTAAATCTTTCACTTTATTTCTTTGCTTTTTGTATTCAGTCTCTTTCCCAGCAGCATCTAACGCATCTCTAAGTGCCATCGCTTTGATAAGATCTTGCGTCAACCAGTTCGGAAGTGTTTTGTGTTTCACTCTCCTTGTCCGAAGAGGAGCATGTCTGTCAACAACTGCAAGAAAGGTTTCATACCATACTGTTAATGATTGCGCTGGATCCACAGTCATGAATACTTTTTGGAAGGGTGCCAAGCTCAAATCAAGAAAGAATGCAGCGGAACTGAAATTTTTGAAAGAGCGGTATTGGATCGTTGTGTGACCCTTGTTTTGTTTCCGAGAGAGAGACAGAGAGACAGAGAGAGAGAGAGAGAGAGAGAGAGAGAGAGAGAGAATGAATGAATGAATAATTTGTTTTATATTTTTCTGAGGGTAATAGATTAAGCATACATGCTTTTTTTTCATCCAGCCCTTAAAAGCAAGCAAATAAACAACAGCAAAAAGATAACAGTAACAATAGAAAGAGAGAGAGAGAGAGAGAGAGAGAGAGAGAGAGAGAGAGAGAGAGAGAGAGAGAGCGACTAACAGACAGGCGGAGAGCCAGCCAGCCAGATGCAGAGACAGCCAGACAGACAGGCGGACAGACAGACAGACGGACGGGTGGACAGACAGACAGACAGACAGACGGGTGGACAGACAGACAGACAGACGGACGGGTGGACAGACAGACAGACAGACAGACGGACGGGTGGACAGACAGACAGACAGACAGATGCAAAGACAGCCAGACGGGTGGACAGACAGACAGACGGGCGGACAGACAGACAGACGGGAAGCCAGACAGGGCACGCACGGTGTTGGGGTCGGTGCCCAGGCGGGCATAGAGCTCCATGAAGGGGATCTTGTGCTCGTCCATCTCAAGCTCCTGCTTCAGCTCGTCCAGCTCCTCCTTCCCCTTCCGCTTCTTGCGGGGCAGCACCGGCCTCAGCTTCTGGACCAGGTGCCGCGACTCCTCGGGGCTCTCCCCGGCCTTGTCCTGCAGTCACCATGGCGTCATCGTGTAGCGTCACACGTCGTCATGCAGGGTCACACGTCGTCATACATCGTCACTTATTGTCCTATATCATCACTCATTATCAAACATCGTCACACATCGTCACACAACATCACAAATATACAGATTCATGCATCGTCATACATCATCACGCATCGTCACGCATATTAACACATCGTTACCCATCATCAGACGTCACACATCGTCATACAATGATACACATCGTCACACATCGTCCAACATCATCATATGGCATCACATATCATCACACATCATCAAACATCGTCTCGCACCGTCACACATCATCACACATCATCATTCAGATTCACGTATCGTCACACATCATCATACAGATTCACGTATCGTCAGACATCATCATTCAGATTCACGTATCGTCACACATCATCATTCAGATTCACGTATCGTCAGACATCGTCACACATCATCACACATCATCATACAGATTCACCTATCGCCATACATCGTCACACATCATCAAACATCATCATACAGATTCACGTATCGCCATACATCGTCACATATCATCATACAGATTCAAGTATCGCCATACATCGTCACACATCATCATACAGATTCACGTATCGCCATACATCGTCACACATCATCTCAATTTATATTCATGCGAAATATGAAACAAGCAAACAAGTGAAGAGGTAAACCTAAAGAGGAGGGAAAAGATAAACATGAAAAACAAAGCAAAGACAGAGAGACAGGACAGGAAGGGAAGGAAGAAAGGACAAAGCAATTGCCGAGAATAACTTCTGAACCATCCTTCCTCTGTCACGCTGTTCGAACGCCCCACAGTGGATTTCTCCTACATAATTTTGACAGAGGACAACACTCTCGTTGTCATGGGTTCTTTTCCAGTGCGACAAATACATGCTGCACACGGGACCTCGGATTATCGTCTCATCCGACGCTCAGTTTGATTTTCTAGTCAAACTTGGGAGAAAGGACGAGAGCGGGATTCGAACCCACACCCTCACGGACTCCCTGTATTAGCAGATGAGCACACAGCTCTAGGACAGTCACTAAACACTGATGCACACAGCCTCAAGACATTCATTTAACGCTAATCTTCGTGGATCCTATCTACACAGTGGATCCTATCTACACAGTGGATCCTATCTACACATAGCGGGTCCTACCTACACATACTGGTCCTATCTATGAACAGCAGGTCTCTCTACACATAGCAGTCTTATCTATTCATAGCAGGTCCTATCTATACACAGCGGTCCTATCTACACATAGCAGGTCCTATCTACACATAGCGGTCCTATCTACACACAGTGGATCCTATCTACACATAGCGAATCCTATCTAAACATAGTGGATCCTATCTACACATAGCGAGTCCTCTCTACACATAGTGATCCTATCTACACATAGCGGTCCTATCTAAACATAGCGGGACCTATCTAAACATAGCATGTCCTATCTAAACATAGCGGTCCTATCTAAACATAGCAGGTCCTGTCTTAACATAGTGGTCCTTTGTAAACATAGCGGGTCTTATCTAAACATAGTGGTCCTGTCTAAACATAGCAGGTCCTATCTAAACATAGTGATCCTATCTAAACATAGTGTTCCTGTCTAAACATAGCAGGTCTTATCTAAATATAGTGGATCCTATCTACACGTAGCAGTCTTATCTATTCCTAGCAGGTCCTATCTACACAGAGCGGTCCTATCTACACATAGCGGGTCCTATCTACACATAGCGAGTCCTATCTCCACATAGCGGGTCATATCTAAACATAGTGGTCCCGTCTACAGATAGCGGTCCTATCTACACATAGCGGGACCTATCTTCAAATATCGGTTCTATCTACACATAGTCGGTCCTATCTACAAACAGCGGGTCTTATCTACACATAGTGGATCCTACCTTCACATAGCGGGTCCTATGTACACATAGTGGTCCTATCTATACATAGCAGGTCCTATCTACACATGGCGGTCTTATCTACACATAGTGGTCCTATCTACACACAGCAGGTCCTGTGTGCACATAGCGGATCTTATCTATACACGGAGGGTCCCATCTTAATTATCTGCATAAACACGGGTACAACTGCTTCTCCCATGGCAGGTCCTATCTACCCACAGCGGGGCCTATCTACATTATATACACATACACGGTTACAGCTGCAGCTCCCAAGACAAACATCGACATTTCCTCCTCCCTCCACACCCCCTGCCCCCCTTCTCCTATAATCTGTGCTGACCCCAGCAAGCTCCTGTCCCCCACCCCCACTCCACCACTCCTCCTCCCGCCCCAGTCTCCCTTTCCCACTGTGCTGCAATCCCTCCCGCTTCCTACGGTCACCCGTTTGGCTCAAAAGTCACAGAATGCAAGGCGTGGCTCGCTGACGTCGATGGAAGTCATGGATGGGAAGGCGTAGGTTTTGTCTGTCAAGTATGGAATTGTTCAGGTCTGTTTCCTCAAAATGTTATCACGAAACAGAAATATAAAGATAACAACTAGACATGATCCCCGCTGCAAAGTTATCGATGCTGCAAAGGAATGCGGTTGCTATCAACACATGTACAGAGTATATATTATATCGAACTGGGTTCACACACACACACACACACACACACACACACACACACACACACACACACACACACACACACACACACACACACAGAGAGAGATGATATTATATACACAAAACACAACTGTATGACAGTCTTTTTCTGGGTGACGCACACAACAGATGTTTCAGTACCTGACCATCAGCTGACTCACACCAGATGTCAGCTTAATCATCATGTGACGTCACACGAGCTGTCTAACTAACCTTAACGTGACATCACACCAGATGTCTACCTGACCATCACGTGACGTCACACGAGATGTATACCTAACCAACAGATGACGTTACACCAGATGTCTGTCTAAACTATCAGGTGACGTCACACCGGGTGTCTACCTAGCAGTCAGGTGACGTACACGACATATGTCCACCTGAACAACAGGATCAATGTGTGGATGAGGTGACGTACACGACATATGTCCACCTGAACAAAAGGATCAATGTGTGGATGAGGTGACGTACACGACATATGTCCACCTGAACAACAGGATCAATGTGTGGATGAGGTGACGTACACGACATATGTCCACCTGAACAACAGGATCAATGTGTGGATGAGGTGACGTACACGACATATGTCCACCTGAACAACAGGATCAACGTGTGGATGATGTGACGTAAACAACATATGTCCACCTGAACAACAGGATCAACGTGTGGATGAGGTGACGTAAACAACATATGTCCACCTGAACAACAGGATCAACGTGTGGATGAGGTGACGTACACGACATATGTCCACCTGAACAACAGGATCAATGTGTGGATGAGGTGACGTACACGACATATGTCCACCTGAACAACAGGATCAATGTGTGGATGAGGTGACGTACACAACATATGTCCACCTGAACAACAGGATCAACGTGTGGATGAGGTGACGTACACGACATATGTCCACCTGAACAACAGGATCAACGTGTGGATGAGGTGACGTACACGACATATGTCCACCTGAACAACAGGATCAATGTGTGGATGAGGTGACGTACACGACATATGTCCACCTGAACAACAGGATCAATGTGTGGATGAGGTGACGTACACGACATATGTCCACCTGAACAACAGGATCAATGTGTGGATGAGGTGACGTACACGACATATGTCCACCTGAACAACAGGATCAATGTGTGGATGAGGTGACGTAAACAACATATGTCCACCTGAACAACAGGATCAACGTGTGGATGAGGTGACGTACACGACATATGTCCACCTGAACAACAGGATCAATGTGTGGATGATGCACACGGCAGGCGTGGTTCTAGTCTGTCTGTCTGATCATCGCAGCAGACTCCACAACATGACACTAATCAAGGGAGCCTTGTTCACGTGCAGATAAGCGCGAGAGCTATCTGGGCTACCTGTTTTAATGACAGGGTCTGGCTTTTGGCCGAGGGAACAGCCCCAAGTCCTGTCCGTGTTAAGGCCTGCAGACTGATCCATACGCCACGCCACATCTGTCATGATGAAAGCCTGCAGACTGATTCAGACGCCACGCCACATCTGTCATCATGAAAGCCTGCAGACTGATTCAGACGCCACGCCACATCTGTCATGAGGAAAGCCTGCAGACTGATTCAGACGCCACACCACATCTGTCATCATGAAAGCCTGCAGACTGATTCAGACGCCACGCCACATCTGTCATCATGAAAGCCTGCAGACTGATTCAGACGCCACGCCACATCTGTCATCATGAAAGCCTGCAGACTGATTCAGATGCCATACCACATCTGTCATCATGAAAGCCTGCAGACTGATTCAGATGCCATACCACATCTGTCATGAGGAAAGCTTGCAGACGATTCAGACGCCACGCCACATCTGTCATCATGAAAGCCTGCAGACTGGTTCAGACGCCACGCCACATCTGTCATGATGAAAGCCTGCAGACTGATTCAGACGCCACGCCACATCTGTCATGATGAAAGGAGCAGATGCCTGACTTACACATAAACCCAACACACTGGCCAGGCCTTGACAGCATACCCTAAAATAATTTTAAAAGAAAGAAATAATGAATACATCCAAATAAAATGAAAGGCACTTGAAGGCAACTGATTGAAATTGAATAAGAATAAATATAGGCCAAAATCAGCCAATTTGTGCACACCCACACACGCGTGCATACTGTGCACACCCACACACGCGTGCATACTTACAGTTACACAAGAGTGCGAAATCACACACACACATACGAAAACACACATAATTATACGAAAGCGCGCGCGCGCGCGCGCGCACACACACACACACACACACACACACACACACACACACACACAGAGCACGTGCAGCAATTCTCAGAGACGCCCAGGCAAGAGGGGGAAAGGTGACCATCTGCGCTCGTCGATCTATTTGCATCGCTTTTGAAGATTTATGCCTGGATATCAGCCCATTGTTTGTCCCATTGATTTTCCCAGGATAACATCGACATGATGCCCATAAATATCAGCACCCAGTTCCTTCAGTGAGCCTCCGTGTCTCGCTGTGTATTGTAAGGCAATACACGTAGCTGTGTTCGTCACAGACATACGTGGCACGATGCCATCAGCGTGCCTCTCTGACTGACCTTCAAGAATAATAGGGATACAAATTATAATAAATAATCGTTGTAATTATAACACGCTGAATCTGGTTCGAAAGAAAAACCAAACCAATGCGTTATACAGACAGAACATTGGTGCACATGGACACGAACACCTGACGTGGATGAATAATAGTTATAAGAAAGAGGAAAACTTTGCACATACTCACCACTCACACCCATGCTCAAGAACAGCTTACAAGGATGAACTTACACGAGAAAAACAAAACAAACAAACAAACCAGAGACGACTCAGACATGCAAAGTACAGGCGGGGAGGAAAAAAAAAGGGACATTAAGATCTGGCTTGATGGGGTGAGAGTGTACTTCTGGTGAGGACAAACTTCCCACCTCGTGGCAGAGAAAGAGCCACGACTGTAAATGGACTGTTGGACTCTGGGGATGTGTGGGCGGGGTGAATCAGCGGATGGGGGGCGGTGGTGGTGTCAGTCGCTGAGAGATGGCAGGGACGGATTTGGATCCTACATTTTTTTTTTTTTTTAATCACAGAGTGCTGATGTTGCGTTTCATTCTTTGAGAGCCGGGAAGCCAGTGAAGTGTCGGCAAGACTGCAGGGATATGATCGGACTTCTTTTATCTGTGAACATGTCGAGCAGCAACATTAATGTAAGTGTGTGTTGGAGTGGGCGGACTGATGATGAAGGCAAGCCAGACAAACTAAAAGGAAAATGCAACAGCAGAAGCGAGAGAAGGAAATAAAGGGGAACCAGAACCGCTGTGGCATCAACAGACAGCCATTTGCGAACAATACTGATTGTCCGTGACTATAAAAAGCAGAACTGATACGGGTGACTGATAAAATGATGGATTGTCAACATCAGCGGTTCCATGGACAGTGTATTGTCTACACCACTTGTCTATGGACAATGTATTGTCAACAGCACGGTTCCACGGACAGTGCATTGTCAACAGCATGGTTCTACGGACAGTGTATTGTCAACAGCATGGTTCCATGGACAGTGTATTGTCAACACCACCGTTCTGTGGACAATGTATTGTCAACAGCACGGTTCCATGGACAGTGTATTGTCAACACCACCGTTCTGTGGACAATGTATTGTCAACAGCACGGTTCTATGGACAATGTATTGTCAACAGCACGGTTCTACGGACAGTGTATTGTCAACAGTATGGTTCTACGGACAGTGTATTGCCAACAGCATGGTTCTATGGACAATGTATTGTCAACAGCACGGTTCTATGGACAATGTATTGTCAACAACATGGTTCTACGGACAGTGTATTGTCAACAGCATGGTTCTATGGACAATGTATTGTAGTATGGTTCTATGGAGAGTCAACATCACAGTTCTGTGGACAGTGCATTGTCAACAGCATGGTTCTATGGACAGTGTATTGTCAACAGCATGGTTCTATGGACAGTGTATTGTCAACAACACGGTTCTGTGGACAGTGTATTGTCAACAACACGGTTCTATGGAGAGCGTATTAAGAACATCACGGTTCTATGGACAGTGTATTGTCAACATCACGGTTCTATGGACAGTGCATTGTCAACAACACGGTTCTATGGACAGTGTATTAAGAACATCACAGTTCTGTGGACAGTGTATTGTCAACAGCATAGTTCTGTGGACAGTGCATTGTCAACAGCACGGTTCTATGGACGGTGTATTGTCAACAACACGGTTCTATGGAGAGTGTATTAAGAACATCACAGTTCTGTGGACAGTGTATTATCAACAGCACGGTTCTACGGACAGTGTATTGCCAACAGCATGGTTCTATGGAGAGTGTATCATCAACAGCACGGTTCTATGGACAGTGTGTTGTCAACACGTGGTTCGCACTGAGCTGGGAAGACGTGCTGACCAGTTTGACTGAATCAACAGTGACGTACAAGTATGTCTGGCTCCCATTACCAAAGCTTTTATGTTATCAGCATTTAATTGTGGCATGTTTTGTGTCATCCTGTTTGATTGAAGAGGGGCGGTATGTGTGTATGTACGTTTGAATGTGTGTTGATATGTAAGTATAAATTGTTCTTATGTGTGTGTATAAACTGCCAGTTATATTTTGGTGTGCATATGTTTCATTTATATAATGTGCTATGTATAAAACCATGCGTTTTGTGAAGCACCTCGAGCACGTTATTTGGATAGTGTGCAACATAAGTATCCGTTATGATTATATTACTGTTAAGAGAAAGCAGTCAGACGTTGATAAAATAAACACAGCGAGAGAAAGAAGACAGAGTATGGAGAAGGCAAGACTCAACACAAAACCCACAGCAAATCTGTGTTAAGTCAGACAGGCTCGGGGTTACTGATCAGCCAGATTATATTTGAGCAAAGGGAGAGCAGAACTATTGATTCCAAACGTGTTTTGAAGGCGGGAACAAAAGACTGCATTGTCCATTTGTATCAACGGCTGCTGAGAAAAGAGCAAGGAGGGAGGCTGTGACAGACCCGGGAGCTTGTAGAAGATTACCCAGTTTATGAACAAGTTTGGTTTCAGTGCTGTGGTCAGCACGTCAGGTAGACTGGGAAGTGCGGAACAGACTGTTAAGGTCTGTGTTGAAGCGTGTGAGGACTTCTTTGTTGAGGTGTTTTAGGACTTCTTTATTGAGGTGTTTGAGGACTCCGTTGTTGATGTTTGAGGACTTCTTTATTTAGGCACTTGAGGACTTCGTCAATATGCGTTTAGGGACGTCTTTGAATTACTTGAGGTGTTTAGGACTTCTTTGTTGAGGTGTTTAGGACTTCCTTATTGAGGTGTTTCCCTGAGGACTTCTTTGCTGAGGTGTTGAGGACTTCTTTGTTGAGGTGTTTGAGGACTTCTTTGCTGAGGTATTGAGGACTTCTTTGCTGAGGTGTTGAGGACTTCTTTGCTGAGGTGTTTCCCCGAGGACTTCTTTATTGAAGTGTTTGAGGACTTCTTTATTGAAGTGCTTGAGGACTTCTTTATTGAAGTGCTTGAGGACTTCTTTATTGAAGTGTTTGAGGACTTCTTTATTGAGGTGCTTGAGGACTACTTTGTTGAGGCGTTTGAAGAATCATTTGTTGAAGTGTTTGAGGGATTCTTTATCTAGGTGTTTGAGGAATTATTTGCTGAAGTGTTTGGAACTTCAGCAAAGAATTCATCAAAGACATCAGAAAGAAATCCTCAAACACCTCTAGAAGGAAGTCCTCAAACACCTTTAGAAGTAAGTCCTCAAACACCTCAACAAAGAAGTCCTCAAACACCTCAACAAAGTAGTCATCAAACACCTCTAGAAGGAAGTCCTCAAACACCTCTAGAAGGAAGTCCTCAAACACCTTTAGAAGGAAGTCCTCAAACACCTCAACAAAGTAGTCCTCAAACACCTTTAGAAGGAAGTCCTCAAACACCTCAACAAAGAAGTCCTCAAACACCTCAACAAAGAAGTCCTCAAACACCTCCAGAAGGAAGTCCTCCGACACCTCTAGAAGGAAGTCCTCAGACACCCCTAGAAGGAAGTCCTCAAACACCTCTAGAAGGACGTCCACTAGAAGGAAGTCCTCAAATACCTCTAGAAAGAAATCCTCAAACACCTCTAGAAGGAGAAGGAAGTCCTCAAACACCTCTAGAAGGAGAATGAAGTCCTTAAACGCCTCAACAAAGTAGTCCTCAAACACCTCTGAAAGGAAGTCCTCAAACACCCCTAGAAGGAAGTCCTCAAACACCTCTAGAAAGAAGTCCTCAAACACCACTAGAAGGAAGTCCTCAAACACCTCTAGAAAGAAGTCCTCAAACACCTTTAGAAGTAAGTCCTCAAACACCTCAACAAAGAAGTCCTCAAACACCTCTAGAAGGAAGTCCTCAGACACCTCTAGAAAGAAGTCCTCAAACACCTCAACAAAGTAGTCCTCAAACACCTCTAGAAGGAAGTCCTCAAACACCTCAACAAAGAAGTCCTCAAACACCTCAACAAAGAATCCTCAAACACCTCCAGAAGGAAGTCCTCCGACACCTCTAGAAGGAAGTCCTCAGACACCCCTAGAAGGAAGTCCTCAAACACCTCTAGAAGGACGTCCACTAGAAAGAAGTCCTCAAATACCTCTAGAAAGAAATCCTCAAACACCTCTAGAAGGAGAAGGAAGTCCTCAAACACCTCTAGAAGGAGAATGAAGTCCTTAAACGCCTCAACAAAGTAGTCCTCAAACACCTCTAAAAGGAAGTCCTCAAACACCCCTAGAAGGAAGTCCTCAGAGACCTCTAGAAAGAAGTCCTCAAACACCCCTAGAAGGAAGTCCTCAAACACCCCTAGAAGGAAGTCCTCAAACACCTCTAAAAGGAAGTCCTCAAACACCCCTAGAAGGAAGTCCTCAGAGACCTCTAGAAAGAAGTCCTCAAACACCCCTAGAAGGAAGTCCTCAAACACCTCTAGAAAGAAGTCCTCAAACACCTCTAGAAAGAAGTCCTCAAACACCTTTAGAAGTAAGTCCTCAAACACCTCTAGAAAGAAGTCCTCAAACACCTCTAGAAGGAAGTCCTCAAACACCTCTAGAAGGAAGTCCTCAAACACCTCTAGAAGGAAGTCCTCAGACACCTCTAGAAGGAAGTCCTCAAAATCCTCAACAAAGTAGTCCTCAAACACCTCTAGAAGGACGTCCACTAGAAGGAAGTCCTGAAACACCTCTAGAAAGAAGTCCTCAAACACCTCTAGAAGGAAGTCCTTATACACCTCAACAAAGTAGTCCTAAGACACCTCTAGAAGAAAGTCCTCAAACACCCCTAGAAGGAAGTCCTCAAACACCTCTAGAAAGAAGTCCTCAAACACCTCTAGAAGGACGTCCTTATACACCGCAACAAAGTAGTCCTCAGACACCTCTAGAAGGAAGTCCTCAAACACCCCTAGAAGGAAGTCCTCAAACACCTCTAGAAAGAAGTCCTCAAACACCTCTAGAAGGAAGTCCTCAAACACCTCTAGAAGGAAGTCCTCAAACACCTCTAGAAGGAAGTCCTCAAACACCTTTAGAAGGAAGTCCTCAAACACCCCTAGAAGGAAGTCCTCAAACACCCCTAGAAGGAAGTCCTCAAACACCTCTAGAAGGAAGTCCTCAAACACCCCTAGAAGGAAGTCCTCAAACACCTCTAGAAAGAAGTCCTCAAACACCACTAGAAGGAAGTCCTCAAACACCTCTAGAAAGAAGTCCTGGAACATCAACAAAGTAGTCCTCAAACACCTCTAGAAGGAAGTCCTCAAACACCTCTAGAAGGAAGTCCTCAAACACCCCTAGAAGGAAGTCCTCAAACACCTCTAGAAAGAAATCCTGGAACATCAACAAAGTAGTCCTCAAACACCTCCAGAAGGAAGTCCTCAAACACCTCTAGAAGGAAGTCCTCAAACACCCCTAGAAGGAAGTCCTCAAACACCTCTAGAAAGAAGTCCTCAAACACCTCTAGAAAGAAGTCCTCAAACACCTCTAGAAAGAAGTCCTGGAACATCAACAAAGTAGTCCTCAAACACCTCTAGAAGGAAGTCCTCAAACACCTCTAGAAGGAAGCCCTCAAACACCCCTAGAAGGAAGTCCTCAAACACCTCTAGAAAGAAATCCTGGAACATCAACAAAGTAGTCCTCAAACACCTCCAGAAGGAAGTCCTCAAACACCTCTAGAAGGAAGTCCTCAAACACACCTAGAAGGAAGTCCTCAAACACCTCTAGAAAGAAGTCCTGGAACATCAACAAAGTAGTCCTAAAACACCTCTAGAAGGAAGTCCTAAAACACCTCTAGAAGGAAGTCCTCAAACACCTCTAGAAGGAAGTCCTCAAATACCTCTAGAATTAACACCTATAGAAAGAAGTCCTCAAACACCTCTAGAAAGAAGTCCTCAAACACCTCTAGAAAGAAGGACTCAAACACCTCTAGGAAGAAGTCCTCAAACACCTCTAGAAAGAAGGACTCAAACACCTCTAGGAAGAAGTCCTCAAACACTTCTAGAAAGAAGTCCTAGAAAGAAGTCATCAAACACCTCAACAAAGTAGTCCTCAAACACCTGTAGAAAGAAGTCCTCAAACACCTCAAGAAAAAATCCTCATAAACTTCAACAAAGAAATCCTCAAACACCTCCATAAAGAATTCCTCAAACACTTTATTGAGGTCTTTGAGGAATTCTTTATTGAGGAAGAGAGGGAATGATGATTTTCAAGAAGAATAAGAACAACAACAACAAGAGCAGCTACAACAACAACAACAACAACAATAACATTAATAACAACAACATCAACAACAACAAGACCTACTACGAGTAAGACGTGAAGAGTTTAATGAACTTTTCTCCAGACATAAAAACGCGGCAATCCCTGACAAGTGGCGCACTCTGAGAGAGGCAGGGACGCTTCCAGAAGGAGACACAGAAGACGGTGAGGTGGGTGGGAAGAAAACGGGAGCAGGGGGGGAAAGGGAGGGGGGGATGGGGGTGGGGTGGGGGGGGGTGGGGGTACAGGGGGGGGGGGGACACTCAGCCACTGTCAGATCAATACTTTAGCGCTACAGCCTGCCCGAAGCACCCACACACAGCACGCCGTCAACAGTCACACAGCTCTGAGTGATATGATACTGATTGTCCAGTCTTCCTTGTTGGACAATCTTTATTTAACTCACAGGGCGGGAGCTATTGACTGTTATTGACTCTCAGGAGTGTATTGATGACACACAGAGGTGTGTTACTGACTCACATGGGGGAGCTATTGACTGTTATTGACTCTCAGGAGTGTATTGATGACACACAGAGGTGTGTTACTGACTCACAGGGGGGAGCTATTGACTGTTATTGACTCTCAAGAGTGTATTGATGACACACAGAGGTGTGTTATTGACTCACATGGGGGAAGCTATTGACTGTTATTGACTCTCAGGAGTGTATTGATGACACACAGAGGTGTGTTATTGACTCACAGAGGTTTATTGTTGACACACATGGGTGTATTGTTGACACAAAGAGGTGTGTAATTGACGCACAGGGGTGTGTAATTGACGCACAGGGGTGTGTTCTTGACTCACAGGGGTGTATTGTTGACTCACAGGGGTGTATTGTTGACTCACAGGGGGTGTTGTTGACGCATAGGGGTGTGATATTGACTCTGAGGGGTGTATTATTGATGCACATGGGCGTATTATTGACACACAGGGGTGTATTATTGACACACGAGTGTGTATAATTGGCACATAGGGGTGTATTCATGGCGCTCAGGGGTGTGTCATTGACTCACATGGGTGTATTATTAATGAAAATAACAAAACGACATTTGGTAGCCCAATCTAATGACACAAGAGCCCTGGGCGTGTACAATAAAAATACAATGACACGTGCATACCAAAAACACACAAATACACCCGCACGCACAGAGCACCCCGTTCCAACTCCATCCCACAAACCCACACCCACTCCACACAAGATGTAGACGCACACGCACACGCGCGCACGCACATCCCGATCGTTCAAGGCAAATGAACATGTGTACGTTTAAAAATAGTAAAAACAATAGAAGTAAAACAAAACAAAACAAACAAACAAAAGAACCACACACACACACACACACACACACACACACACACACACACACACACACACACACACAAATGATTAAAACATAAAAGTGACAAAGACAAGGAGTTATTTTGCTGATTTAAATGGCTGGAAATAAATGAGTTTTCAAAGAGGTTTTGAAAGAAGAGCAAGAAACAGCATGACGGACAGGAAACAGTAGAGAGCCTGGAAGGAGAAAGTGCGTTTTTCCATACGATCTGGTTTTGTAGGATCATTGACACATGTGGGTGTGTTATTGACTCACAGGGCTGTGTTATGGACTCAAAGCAGTGTGTTATAGACACATAGGGTGACTCAGGGGTGTGTTATTGACTCTAAGGGGTGTACTGTTGACTCGGGGGTGTGTAACTGACTCTCAGGTGTGTTGTTGACTCTCAGGGGTGTGTTATTGACTCTATGGGGCGTATTGTTGACTCTCAGGGGTGTGCTATTGACCTAATGGGTGTGTAATTAACTCTCAGGGGTGTGTTATTGACTCTCAAGGGTGTGTTATTGACTCTCAGGGGTGTATTGTTGACTCAAGGGTGTGTTGTTGACTCAGCGGTGTGTTATTGACTCTCAGGGGTGTATAGTTGACTCAGAGGTGTATTGTCGACACAGGGATGTATATTGACTCTCAGGGGTGTATTGTTGACTCAGGGATGTGTTACTTACTCTCAGGGGTGTATTGTTAACTCATGGGTGTGTTATTGACTCTCAGGGCTGTATTGTTGATTCAGGGGTGTGTTATTGACTCTCAGGGGTACATTGTTGACTCAGGGGTGTGTTATTGACTCTCAGGGGTGTACTGTTGAATCAGGGGTGTATTGTTGACTCTCAGGGGTGTGTTACTGACTCTCAGGGGTGTATTGTTGACTCATGGGTGTGTTATTGACTCTCAATCGTGTATAGGTGACTCATGGGTGTGTTATTGACTCTCAGGGGTGTAGTGTTGAATCAGGGGTGTATTGTTGACTCTCAGGGGTGTGCTATTGACTCAGTGGTGTGTTGTAGACTCAGGGGTGTGTTATTGACTCAGGGGTGTGTTGTTGACTCCCAGGGGTGTATAGTTGGCCCAAGGGTGTGTTATTGACTCTCAGGGGTGCATTGTTGACTCAGGAGTGTGCTATTGACTCTCAGGAGTGTATTGTTGACTCAGTGGTGTATTGGTGACTCTCAGGGGTGTATTGTTGATTCAGGGGTGTATTATTGGCTCTCAGGGGTGTATTATTGACTCTCAGGGGTGTATTGTTGACTCTCGGGTGTGTTGTTTGTTTGTATTATTTATTGGCTTTCAGGGGTGTGTTTATTTATCTCAGGGGTGTATTGTTGACTCTGGGGTGTATTATTGACTCTCAGGGGTGTATTGTTGACTCAGGGGTGTGTTATTGTTCTCAGGGGTGTATTATTGGCTCTCAGGGGTGTATTATTGGCTCTCAGGGGTGTATTGTTGACTCTCGGGTGTGTTGTTTGTTTGTATTTCTTTTTATCACAACAGATTTCTCTGTGAAATTCGGGCTGCTCTCCCCAGGGAGAGCGCGTCGCTATAATACAGCGCCACCTTTTTTTTTTTTTTTCTGCGTGCAGTTGTATTTGTTTTTCCTTTCGAAGTGGATTTTTCTACAGAATTTTGCCAGCAACAACCCTTTTGTTGCCGTGGGTTCTTTTACGTGCGCTAAGTGCATGCTGCACTCGGGACCTATTGTCATTGACTCTCAGTGGTGTGTTGTTGACTCAGGCGTGTGTTATTGTCTCTCAGGGGTGTATTGTTGACTCTCAGGGGTGTAATGTTGACCCAGGGTGTATTATTGACTCTCAGGGGTGTATTGTTGAAACAGGGGTGTGTTATTGACTCTCAGGGGTGTATTGTTGACTCTGGGGTGTATTATTGACTCTCAGGGGTGTATTGTTGAGTCAGGGGTGTGTTTATTGATCTCAGGGGTGTATTGTTGACTCTGGGGTGTATTATTGACTCTCAGGGGTGTATTGTTGACTCAGGGGTGTGTTATTGATCTGAGGGGTGTATTGTTGACTCTGGGGTGTGTTATTGACTCTCAGAGGTGTATTGTTAACTCAGGGGTGTGTTATTGACTCTCAGGGGTGTGCTATTGACTCAGGTGTGTGATGCTGACGCACGCGGGTGTATTATTGACTCACAGGGGTGTACTATTGACTCGTAGGTTGTGTTATTGACGCACAGGTGTGTATTACTGACACACAAAGGTGTCTTACTTGCACACGCGGATGTCTGATTGACACATAGTGGTGTATGACTGACTTACAAGGGTGTATTATTGACTCAGAAGGGTGCATTCTTAACTCGCAGGGGTCTGATACTAACACACAGGGGTGTGTTATTGACATGGTCCTGTGTGTTCGTGATGCACATCTGTGTGTCAACAATTGACCCCTTTGTGTGTTGGTAATAGTACTCCTACAGGAGTCGGTAACACACCCCTGTTCTTCAGTAATGCACACCTGGTGTGTATCAGTAATACAACTTGTGTGTCTGTCAGTGATACATGCCTATGTGTGAGTATTACACCCAGTATCGATAAACACTGTGTGTTACTGATGCATCGAGGCGTAATATTCACACACGCGGCGTCAGTAAAAACACCTATTTGTGTCAGTAGTGATTTCCTGTGTAAGTAGGCAATTCACCTCCTGTATGTGTCAATAATACAACATATGTGTCAGTAATATGCACTTGTGTGTGTCCGTAATATACTCCTGTATGTGTCCGTAATATGCCCCTGTGTGTGTCAGTAATATAACCTTGTGTGTGTCAGTAATATAACCCTGTGTGTGTGTCAGTAATACACCCCTGTGTGTGTCAGTAATACACCCCAGTGTGTCAGTAATATATACCCCTGTGTGTGTCAGTAATATACCCATTTGTGTGTCAGTAATACACCCCAGTGTGTCAGTAATACACCCCTGTGTGTGTCAGTAATACACCTCTGTGTGTGTCAGTGATACACCCCTGTGTGTGTGTTAGTAATACACCCCTGTATGTGTCAGTTATATATACCCATGGGTGTCAGTGATATACCCCTGTATGTGTCAGTAATACACTCCTGTATGTGTCAGCAATACACCCCTGTATGTGTCAGTAATACACCCCAGTGTGTCAGTAATACATCCGTGTGTGTCTCAGTAATACGCCCCTGTGTTTCAGTAATACACCCCTGTACGTGTCAGTAATATACCCCTGTGTGTGTCAGCAATACATCCCTGTATGTGTCAGTAATATACCCCTGTGTTTCAGTCATACACCCCTGTACGTGTCAGTAATATACCCCTGTGTGTGTCAGTAATACACCCCCATGTGTGTGTCAGTAATACACCCCTGTATGTGTCAGTAATATACCCCTGTGTGGTTTAGTAATATACCCCTGTGTTTCAGTAATACGCCCCTATATGTGTCAGTAATACACCCCCGTGTGTGTCAGTAATACATCCCTGTATGTGTCAGTAATACACCCCTGTGTGTCAGTAATACACCCCTGTGTGTGTCAGTAATACACCCCTGTTTGTGTCAGTAAGACACTTCTGTGTTTATCTGTAATACACCCCTTTGTCGGTGATACATCACTGTGTGTGTCAGTAACATACCCTTGTATGTCAGAAATACACCCTGTGTGTGTCAGTAACATACCCTTGTGTTTCAGTAGTACACCCCTGTTTGCGTCAGTAATACACCATTGTGTGTCAGTAATACACCATTGTGTGTGTCAGTAATACACCATGTGTGTGTGTGTGTGTGTGTGTGTGTGTGTGTGTGTGTGTGTGTGTGTGTGTGTGTGTGTGTGTGTAGTACACTCTATGTGTGTCAGTAATACACACCGTGTGTGTCAGTTATACTCCCTGTGTGTTTCAGTAATACACCCTCTGTGTTTGTGTGTATGTGCGCGCGCGTGTTTGTGTGTTATACCCTCCTGCGTGCTGTCAGCATCATATCAGGACTATGCCAGCACCACGTGAAGACTATGTAAGCACCATGTCATCAATATTATCAGCATATATCTATATATCTTATTTTTGTGTATGTTTTATATCTTACAAGTACTATTTTGATTTATCAGTTCATTTGAATTACTTATCTATTTATGTATGTTTCTTATTTTACGTATTTGGTATTCTATTTTCCATCAAGTCTTGACTGAGGACTAAGCGCGATAGGTTACGCTGCTGGTCAGGCATCTGCGCATGAGGTGTGGTGTAGTGGACATAGATTTGTCCGCCGGAACTGAGTGACGCCTCCTTGAGCGGCTGAACTGAGGTGACCTGAGGTGAACTATGTCAGCACTGCACTGACCTCTAAGACCTTCCCTCAGGGACCTGTCCGGACCAGCTCTTGGCCCGGGGTCATTGTACAGTGACCCCCTACTGCCCATGAAGGGGTGGGTGTGGGTGTGGGTGTGTGAGTGTAGGGGTGGGCAGTGGATGTGAAAACGGCCTTGAACCCTGAACCCACCCTGCCTGGCCCCGGCAGATAGGCAGGCCCCGAAGCCCTGACTGATCGGCCTCAACACGGGTCTCTACAGCCCAAGCACTTACCGCTTTCTCGTCGTTGGAAGCCATGTTCTGTGCTGGGTACTCCTGGCTCACGGCACGGCGCTGGTCCGGGAATCAGACGGCAGCGGTCAGTGCGGGGAGGGGGGGAGGTGAGGTGAGGTAAGGGGGGTAGGGTGTGGGGGTAGGGGAGGAAACAGTCCGTCCACAGCACAACTCACTACAGCACTGAGGGAGGGAGTACCGTTCACAACCACCAGCACCACTCTGTTTTCTCCTGACTGCTGACTTCAGCAGCACAGCAACAGCACACACGGCCCGCTACAACACTGTGCCAGCCCTTAGTTCTGCCTCTGTTAGACAGACATCACCACCTCCACCACCTCCTCCACCACCACCACCTCCACCACACTTAGCTCGCTTTCTTCTCTCTCTTTTTCTCCACCCAACTCTCTCTCTATCTCTCCACCCAACTCTCACTCTCTCTCTGTCTCTATCACTCTATTCTTCTGTCTGTCTTCCGTGAAGTGACGTCAGCTAAGCGTTTCTCTGGTGGATGTGAAGCGCATTGCACACAGGAGGGCCTGCCTTCAGTCCATCGCAGCCACCAGGCACCATCCCCAGCTCTGTGTGGAAGCGGAGACTGCACAGCCAGGACCGCCACCCTCTACACCGCTCTAGCTGGCTGCATGGAGCGGGCGGCAGGCCGGAGAGAGAAGAGAAGAGAGGGCTGAGAGAGACAGAGGCGTTGGCGGCGCGGACTGGGTACAGCACGCAACAAGTGGAAATCTGGTCTGGCTCCGACCCCCCGCCTTCCCCCTTCCCCTACCCCTGCTCTCCCCTCCCCTCCTCTCCTCCCCCCTCCTCTCCCCTACACACCCAGCCGCCGCCTGCATTCTGGCTACAGTCGATGCTGTCGTTGTCGATAGGCAGGGAGTGGGTTGGAGAGGTTGTAGAGGGGTGGGGTGGGGTGTGTGCCGCTGTGTGTGGATGTGGAGTGGTGGGGTGGTGGGGTGGTGATGGTGGTGGTTGGGGTGGTGGGGTAGTTGGGGTGGTGCTAACGGGGTGATAGAGGAGAGGGCCACGTTTCTACGTGCTTCCTGAAGTTGAACACTGACAGGCTGCGTGCCGGGTGAGCGGAATTTGTTTTGATTTTTACGAAAACAACCAAGATTTCTCGGCAACTGTAGTACCGCTGATACTTCATGAAAACACACCCGCACTTGCCAACACAACCAGTTGTCAGTAGTACCACTGACCGATGCTTCATGAAACCTGAACCCCCCCCCCCACCCGCCTCCTCCACCCCCCCCCCCCCCCAACACTGACACCTCCCAAAAACAAAAACGAAGTGTAGAATCACTGATGTTTCAAGGTGCCTCACTGACCTGCACAAACCAACACAACCAAATGTAGAACCACTGATACAAAACACCCCAACTCCACAAACCGATCAAACCAATGAACCACTCACACTTCAAAGCACATCACCCACACTAACCGATCAAACCAATGAACCACTCACACTTCAAAGCACATCACCCACACAAACCGATCTAACCAATGAACCACTCACACTTCAAAGCACATCACCCACACTAACCGATCTAACCAATGAACCACTCACACTTCAAAGCACATCACCCACACAAACCGATCTAACCAATGAACCACTCACACTTCAAAGCACATCACCCACACTAACCGATCAAACCAATGAACCACTCACACTTCAAAGCACATCACCCACACTAACCGATCTAACCAATGAACCACTCACACTTCAAAGCACATCACCCACACTAACCGATCTAACCAATGAACCACTCACACTTCAAAGCACATCACCCACACTAACCGATCTAACCAATGAACCACTCACACTTCAAAGCACATCACCCACACAAACCGATCTAACCAATGAACCACTCACACTTCAAAGCACATCACCCACACTAACCGATCAAACCAATGAACCACTCACACTTCAAAGCACATCACCCACACTAACCGATCTAACCAATGAACCACTCACACTTCAAAGCACATCACCCACACTAACCGATCTAACCAATGAACCACTCACACTTCAAAGCACATCACCCACACTAACCGATCTAACCAATGAACCACTCACACTTCAAAGCACATCACTCACACAAACCAGCACAACCGAAGCGAGACAGCTCCCAGTGCAATAATTTATTCATTGATCTTTTTTTTATTAGTTTGTTTCTTTCTTTATTATACGTATTGTTTTGTCTTTTAACATATTAGTTTACATTCTCTTTGACTGGTTTTAAGAACTGACAGGTAATCAGTCCTGAAATGGCCCTTTGTGGTTGGTTGGGCTGCAACTATCAGCAACATGATTTGATTTGTAGTAATGTAATTGTATCTCAACTTAATGAACAAAGTTGAAATGATTGTGAACTCTACTTGATTAGTGTAGCTTGTGAACAGGCGCATGGTTTAATAAAACATTTGGACGGAGTTCTGTTTCGTAATATATACTCAGCTCTGAACTTGACCTTTTGTCATTAATTGTGCTTTTCTGACTGAGTTAGATGGACAGCCTTGGTGCGTTCAAACATTAAGAACATTGATTTTGCGAACACAGCCTGGTACTTTTGACCACAGAAATGTGAATAAGGGAAATCTTACCAGTTGGGACCGCTGAGGTATGTGTCTGTGGTTGGGACGCAGTTTCATCATTGTGGGAAACGTGGTTAGACGCTCCATTGCGAAACAACCGTTGCTGTGCACAGTCATCAAGAAATACACACACAGTCACAACGTCCAGCCTGCATAGAAAGAAGAAGAAGCGGAGACACTGGCTGTTCACTGGCAGCCATCTATCTCTACGTGTGTCTGCAAATCAGCGTGACGTAATGCTCACACACTGTGAACCTCCTGGACAAAGTTGTGAGAGGGATGGGGAGTCCAGAGTGGCATGTGACAAGCTAACATGGATGTTGTACCATGGACATGCAGGTGGGAAGGGAAAACAGCCAGCTGACAGGACTGCTGGTGGTGCAACTTCAGTTACAAGTGCCCTGCAGCCTGGAAGACCTCCTGTCGTTAGATATCAGGAACAAGGCCACCACACCATCGATCGACTCACAGAAAACATGAGGGACGGAGAGAGGCAGCAAATCTGATCTGACAGGAAGAGCCGTTACCAGACCCGAGGAATATATCGTCTCCAAACCTACAATTTACAGACTTTTTCGTACATCCTGGTATGACTCTGTAAAATGTAAGACTTTGCCTCCAGGAAATCTCTCTGAAGATGCTCTAAAATTACACCTTGTCAATTTTCCCATTCGGGGGAAAAAATCTTCACACTCTTTTAGGATCAGGAATATCGTCATGTTGAAAATGCATTCTGTGTTCTGTGCAAGCACAAGACATTTTCTCATTAGGCAAACAGCTACTCCATTCTCTAAATAAAATTAAGATTTCTTATAATGCAACCATTTTCAACACTTTCTAAACACCATACAGTCTCTCATCATGTAAGCATTTTGCACTCTTTGTGAAAACCATCATTTTTATGTTATGTATTCTCATCATAGAAATATAGTCTGCACTCTCTGTGAACACCATATCATTCCCCACCATGGAAACACTCGGATACTGTGGTGGATGCTGTGAGGTTACTGTGGGGGATAATGTGTGGGATACTGTAGGGGATACTGTGTGGGATACGGTAGGAGATACTGTAAGGGTACTGTTGGGGATACTGTGTGGGATACTGTATGGGATACTTTAAGGGTACTGTTGGGGATACTGTGTGGGATACTGTAGGGGATACTGTAAGGATACTGTGGGGGATACTGGAGGGGATACTGTAAGACTACTGTGGGGGATACTGTGGGGGAACTGTGAGGGTACTGTGGGGGATACTGTGAGGGTACTGTTGGGGATATTGTGTGGGATATTGTAAGGGTACTGTTGGGGATATTGTGTGGGATATTGTAAGGGTACTGTTGGGGATATTGTGTGGGATATTGTAAGGGTACTGTTGGGGATGTTGTGTGGGATATTGTAAGGGTACTGTGGGGATACTGTAAGGTTACTGTGGGGATATTTTAAGGGTACTGTGGGGGAATACTGTGTTGATACTGTAAGGATACAGTGGTGGATACTGTGGGGATACTGTGAGGGATATTGAATTGATACTGTGAGGGTACTGTGTGGGATACTGTATTTATACTGTGGAGGATCCTGGTGGGGGCACTGTAAGGGTGCTGTGGGGGTACTGTGTTGATACTGTAAGGGTACTGTAGGGGATACTGTGTTGATACTGTAAGGGTACTGTAGGGGATACTGTGTTGATACTGTACGGGTACTGTAGGGGATACTGTGTTGATACTGTAAGGGTACTGTAGGGGATACTGTGTTGAAACTGTAAGGGTACTGTAGGGGATACTGTGTTGATACTGTAAGGGTACTGTAGGGGATATTGTGTTGATACTGTAAGGGTACTGTAGGGGATACTGTGTTGATACTGTGAGGGTACTGTAGGGGATACTGTGCTGATACTGTAAGGGTACTGTAGGGGATACTGTGTTGATACTGTAAGGGTACTGTAGGGGATACTGTGTTGATACTGTGAGGGTACTGTAAGGGATACTGTGTTGATACTGTAAGGGTACTGTAGGGGATACTGTGTTGATACTGTAAGGGTACTGTAGGGGATACTGTGTTGATACTGTAAGGGTACTGTAGGGGATACTGTGTTGATACTGTGAGGGTACTGTAGGGGATACTGTGTTGATACTGTGAGGGTACTGTAGGGGATACTGTGTTGATACTGTAAGGGTACTGTAGGGGATACTGTGTTGATACTGTGAGGGTACTGTTGGGGATACTGTGTTGATACTGTGAGGGTACTGTAAGGGATACTGTGTTGATACTTTAAGGGTACTGTTGGGGATACTGTGTTGATACTGTGAGGGATACTGTGTTGATACTGTGAGGGATGCTGTGTTGATACTGTAAGGGTACTGTAGGGGATACTGTGTTGATACTGTAAGGGTACTGTAGGGGAAACTGTGTTGATACTGTAAGGGTACTGTTGGGGATACTGTGTTGATACTTTAAGGGTACTGTTGGGGATACTGTGTTGATACTTTAAGGGTACTGTTGGGGATACTGTGTTGATACTGTAAGGGTACTGTAGGGGATACTGTGTTGATTCTTTAAGGGTACTGTGTGGGATACTGTGTTGATACTGTAAGGGTACTGTAGGGGAAACTGTGTTGATACTGTAAGGGTACTGTTGAGGATACTGTGTTGATACTGTGAGGGTACTGTTGGGGATACTGTGTTGATACTGTAAGGGTACTGTAAGGGATACTGTATTGATACTTTAAGGGTACTGTTGGGGATACTGTGTTGATACTGTGAGGGATACTGTGTTGATACTGTGAGGGTACTGTTGGGGATACTGTGTTGATACTGTGAGGGTACTGTAGAGGATACTGTGTTGATACTGTGAGGGTACTGTAGGGGATACTGTGTTGATACTGTGAGGGTACTGTAGAGGATACTGTGTTGATACTGTGAGGGTACTGTAGGGGATACTGTGTTGATACTGTAAGGGTACTGTAGGGGATACTGTGTTGATACTGTGAGGGTACTGTAAGGGATACTGTGTTGATACTGTAAGGGTACTGTAGGGGATACTGTGTTGATACTGTAAGGGTACTGTAGGGGATACTGTGTTGATACTGTGAGGGTACTGTAAGGGATACTGTGTTGATACTGTAAGGGTACTGTAGGGGATACTGTGTTGATACTGTAAGGGTACTGTAGGGGATACTGTGTTGATACTGTGAGGGTACTGTAGGGGATACTGTGTTGATACTGTAAGGGTACTGTAGGGGATACTGTGTTGATACTGTGAGGGTACTGTAAGGGATACTGTGTTGATACTTTAAGGGTACTGTTGGGGATACTGTGTTGATACTGTGAGGGTACTGTTGGGGATACTGTGTTGATACTGTGAGGGTACTGTAAGGGATACTGTGTTGATACTTTAAGGGTACTGTTGGGGATACTGTGTTGATACTGTAAGGGTACTGTAGGGGATACTGTGTTGATACTGTAAGGGTACTGTAGGGGATACTGTGTTGATACTGTGAGGGTACTGTAGGGGATACTGTGTTGATACTGTGAGGGTACTGTAGGGGATACTGTGTTGATACTGTGAGGGTACTGTAAGGGATACTGTGTTGATACTGTGAGGGTACTGTAAGGGATACTGTGTTGATACTGTGAGGGTACTGTAGGGGATACTGTGTTGATACTTTAAGGGTACTGTAAGGGATACTGTGTTGATACTTTAAGGGTACTGTAGGGGATACTGTGTTGATACTGTGAGGGTACTGTAGGGGATGCTGTGTTGATACTTTAAGGGTACTGTAGGGGATACTGTGTTGATACTGTGAGGGTACTGTTGGGGATACTGTGTTGATACTGTGAGGGATACTGTGTTGATACTGTGAGGGTACTGTAGGGGATGCTGTGTTGATACTGTAAGGGTACTGTAGGGGATACTGTGTTGATACTGTAAGGGTACTGTAGGGGATACTGTGTTGATACTGTAAGGGTACTGTAGGGGATACTGTGTTGATACTGTAAGGGTACTGTAGGGGATACTGTGTTGATACTGTGAGGGTACTGTAGGGGATACTGTGTTGATACTGTAAGGGTACTGTAGGGGATACCGTGTTGATACTGTAAGGGTACTGTAGGGGATACCGTGTTGATACTGTGAGGGTACTGTGTGGAATACTGTGAGGTACTGTAGGGGATACTGTGAGGTACTCCGGGGGATACTGTAGGGGTACTGTTGGGGATACTGTAGGGGATAACATGAGGTATTATGGGGGATAGTGTGGGGGATAATTTGAGGTTATTGTATGGGGTACTGTATGCGGTACGTTCTGAGATACTGTGTGTGACATTTTGAGTATACTGTGAGGGATACTGTGGGATACTTTGAGGGTGTCGTGGGGGATACTGTGTGTGACACTGAGTATACTGTGAGGGATACTGTGGGGATACTTTGAGGGTGCCGTGAGGGATACTGTGTGTGGCACTTTGAGTGTACTGCGAGGGATATTGTGTGTGGCACTTTGAGTGTACTGTGAGGGATACTGTGTGTGACACTTTGAGTGTACTGTGAGGGATACTGTGTGTGGCACTTTGAGTGTACTGTGGGGGATACTGTGTGTGACACTTTGAGTGTACTGTGAGGGATACTGTGTGTGACACTTTGAGTGTACTGTGAGGGATACTGTGTGTGACACTTTGAGTGTACTGTGAGGGATACTGTGTGTGACACTTCGAGTGTACTGTGAGGGATACTGTGTGTGACACTTCGAGTGTACTGTGAGGGATACTGTGGGGATACTTTGAGTGTACTATGAGGGATACTGTGTGTGACACTTTGAGTGTACTGTGAGGGATACTGTGTGTGACACTTTGAGTGTACTGTGAGGGATACTGTGTGTGACACTTCGAGTGTACTGTGAGGGATACTGTGGGAATACTTTAAGGGTGCATTGAAGGATACTTTGGGGATACTTTGAGTGTATTTTGTGGGATTCTGTAGGGATACTTACAATGTACTGTGAGAGAGACTGTGGAAATATTTTGAGGGTATTGTAGGTGGGTGGGGGAATACTGTGAGGATAGTGTGGGGGATACTGTGAGGATAATATGTAGGATACTTTGTGGGCATACTGTGGGGACTGTGGGGACTGGGTGGTCGACCACAAGGTCCACGCTCCGCAGCTGCCACTGTCCACTGGACATGTCCACGATCCTTCAACCTGCCCCCACCTCCCATTTACTCTATCCCCCCTGCCCTCCACCCCCCCCCTTCCCCGCACACACACACACACACACACACATATATATACCTCTTACCCCTCCTCCTCACCCCCACCACCCGGACCCCCCACCCCATCAACCGCCCCGTGGAGCAATCAATGGAGGGCCAACGTCCGTGGAAGGAAGGAAGGAAGGAAAGGGGAGGGGTGAGGGTGCTTGTATGACCACCACCCCCCCCCTTCGGCCCCCCCCCCCCCCGCTCCCCATCTCCTCCTCCTCCTCCGCACACACTCGTTAGCACTTGTGAGGTTGCTGCCAGTGCCGCTGTGTCGCGCTGCCTCTGATTGTCTTCAAGCCCACAGCTCTGGCTCTGGTCCACATGGACCATCTGTTCCTCTTTTCGTCTGTCTGTCTGTCTTTCTTTCTTTGTCTCTGTCTGTCTGTCTGTCTGTCTCTGTTTCGCTGTGTGTGTGTGTGTGTGTGTGTGTGTGTGTGTGTGTGTGTGTGTGTGTGTGTGTGTGTGTCCCATCTCTCTCTGTGTATCTCTCTGTCTGTCTGTCTCTGTTTCGCTGTGTGTGTGTGTGTGTGTGTGTGTGTCCCATCTCTCTCTCTGTCTGTATCTCTGTGTCTCTGTGTCTCTCTCCCACTCTGTCTCCCCCACTCTCTCTTTCCTTCTTTCTTTCTCTGTCTCTGCTTGTCTTCCCCCATCTCTCTCTCTCTGTCTCTCTCTCTCCTCTCTGTCTCTGTCTGTCTGTCTCTCCCCCCCTCTCTCTCTGTCTCTTTCTCTGTCTGTCTGTCTGTCTGTCTCTCTCCTCTCTGTGTGTCTGTCTGTCTGCCCTCTCTGTCTCTGTCTGTCTGTCTGTGTCTCCCCTCTCTGTCTCTGTCTGTCTGCCTGTCTCTCTCTCTCTCTCTGTCTATCTTTCTCTCTGTCTGTCTCTGTCTCTCTCTCTGTGTCTTTATCAAAAACTGTTCAGAAACACTCATGAAAACGCAGACGTCTGCTAGGGGAAGCAATAAAGTTGGGAGAATTAAATTTTGCGCAACTCTAAACCCGGGCTCTGATGACTGCGCTGTTTGACTGTCAGTTTCAAGGTGGTGTTAAAGCGTGCGGATCTACCCATATATGCTACACCGCATCTGCTGAAGACGAGAAAAGACGAAGAAGAAGCAGGCCTGAGAAGAAGAAGAAGAAGAAGAAGAAGAGAACGAGGGCACTCCGAGATGCCTCACTGACCATCGCACAGACTCCACAATCTGGTCAGGCCTTGATAGTCTGCTGAATGCTGCAGGAATGAAAAACAAAACGAGGGAAAAAAGGTGCATGTGTGTGTAAAGACATCCCAACTTCACTGAACAGGCAGCAATCTCATGGCTTGTGTTACATGACAATGATATTGACACATGGCAGCAGCAGTGACGCATGGCATGGCAGCAGTAGTGACACATGGCAGCAGCAGTGACACATGGCATGGAAGCAGTAGTAACACATGGAAGCAGTAGTGACACTTGGTAGCAGTAGTGACACATGGCAGCAGTAATAATAATAATAATAATAATAATAATAATAATAATAATAATAATAATAATGTACATTTGCACAGCACAAAAGCAGAAATAAGAGCGCAACATGAGAGTGTTTTAGTAGTTTCAACAGAAAGGTACTGACGGATAGAGTTGATGCGACGGCAGCAGTGACACATGGCAGCAGTGGTGACGCATGACAACAATTGTATCGTAAGTCAGCAATGGTAGTGTAACATGACAACAAAAGTGACCCGTGGCAGCAGTAATGACACATGGCAACATTGCGACATGCAACCAATAGTGCAACAATGTGCGACATAAAACAAAAGTGCAACAACAGTGCAACATGCAACCAATAGTGCAACAATGTGCGACATAAAACAAAAGTGCAACAACAGTGCAACCTGCCAACAATAGCGTAACATGACAACAATAGTGCAACAAGTGTGTAGAACGCCGACAATAGCCGTGCAACAATATTGTGGCACACTCACAATAGTGTAACTTGACATGACAACAGCAGTGCAACATGACAACAGCAGTGCAACGCGCCAACAGCAGTGCAACATGACAACAGTAGTGCAACATGACAACAGTAGTGCAACATGACAACAACAGTAGTGCAACGCGCCAACAGTAGTGCAGCATGACAACAGTAGTGCAACATGACAACAGTAGTGCAACATGACAACAGTAGTGCCACAACATGACAACAGTAGTGCAACATGACAACAGTAGTGCAACATGACAACAGTAGTGCAACGCACCAACAGTAGTGCAACATAACAACAGTAGCGCAACATGACAACAGTAGTGCAACGCACCAACAGTAGTGCAACATGACAACAGTAGTGCCACAACATGAAAACAGTAGTGCAACATGACAACAGTAGTGCCACAACATGACAACAGTAGTGCAACATAGACAACATTAGTGCGCGCCAACAGTAGTGCAACATGACAACAGTAGTGCAACATGACAACAGTAGTGCAACATGACAACAGTAGTGCAACATGACAACAGTAGTGCAACATAGTGCAACATGACAACAGTAGTGCAACATGACAACAGTAGTGCAACATGACAACAACAGTAGTGCAACGCACCAACAGTAGTGCAACATGACAACAGTAGTGCAACATGACAACAACAGTAGTGCAACGCACCAACAGTAGTGCAACATGACAACAGTAGTGCAACATGACAACAGTAGTGCAACATGACAACAACAGTAGTGCAACGCACCAACAGTAGTGCAACATGACAACAGTAGTGCAACGCACCAACAGTAGTGCAACATAACAACAGTAGCGCAACATGACAACAGTAGTGCAACGCACCAACAGTAGTGCAACATGACAACAGTAGCGCAACATAACAACAGTAGTGCAACATGACAAACAGTAGTGCAACACGCAACATGACAACAGTAGTGCAACATGACAACAGTAGTGCAACATGACAACAGCAGTGCAACATGACAACAGCAGTGCAACATGACAACAGTAGTGCAACATGACAACAGTAGTGCAACGGGCCAACAGTAGTGCAAGATGGCAACAGTAGTGCAACATGGCAACAGCAGTGCAACATGACAACAGCAGTGCAACGCACCAACAGTAGTGCAACATGACATTAGTAGCGCAACATGACAACAGTAGTGCAACATGACCACTGTAGTGCAACATGACAACAGTAGTGTAACGCACCAACAGTAGTGCAACATAACAACAGTAGTGCAACATAACAACAGTAGTGCAACGCACCAACAGTAGTGCAACATGACAACAGCAGTGCAACATGACAACAGCAGTGCAACGGGCCAACAGTAGTGCAACATGGCAACAGTAGTGCAACATGACAACAGTAGTCTAACGCACCAACAGTAGCGCAACATGACAACAGTAACGCAACATGACAACAGTAGCGCAACATGACAACAGTAGTGCAACATGACAACAACAGTAGTGCAACGCACCAACAGTAGTGCAACATGACAACAGTAGTGCAACATGACAACAGCAGTGCAACATGACAACAGTAGTGCAACATGACAACAACAGTAGCGCAACATGACAACAGTAACGCAACATGACAACAGTAGTGGAACATGACAACAGCAGTGCAACGCACCAACAGTAGTGCAACATGACATTAGTAGCGCAACATGACAACAGTAGTGCAACATGACCACTGTAGTGCAACATGACAACAGTAGTGTAACGCACCAACAGTAGTGCAACATAACAACAGTAGTGTAACGCACCAACAGTAGTGCAACATAACAACAGTAGTGCAACATAACAACAGTAGTGCAACGCACCAACAGTAGTGCAACATGACAACAGCAGTGCAACATGACAACAATAGTGCAACGCACCACCAGTAGTGCAACATGACAACAACAGTAGTGCAACATGACAACAGTAGTGCAACATGACAACAACAGTAGCGAAACATGACAACAGTAACGCAACATGACAACAGTAGTGTAACGCGCCAACAGTAGCACAACATGATAACAGTAGTGCAACATGACAACAACAGTAGTGCAACATGTCAACAGCAGTGCAACATGACAACAGTAGCGCAACATGACAACAGTAGCGCAACATGACAACAGTAGTGCAACATGACAACAGTAGCGCAACATGACAACAGTAGTGCAACATGACAACAATAGTGCAACGCACCACCAGTAGTGCAACATGACAACAGTAGTGCAACATGACAACAGTAGTGCAACATGACAACAGTAGTGCAACGCACCAACAGTAGTGCAACATGACAACAGTAGTGCAACATGACAACAGTAGTGCAACATGACAACAGTAGTGCAACATGACAACAACAGTAGTGCAACGCACCAACAGTAGTGCAACGCGCCAACAGTAGTGCAACATGACAACAGTAGTGCAACATGACAACAGTAGTGCAACATGACAACAACAGTAGCGCAACATGACAACAGTAGTGCAACATGACAACAGTAGTGCAACGCACCACCAGTAGTGCAACATGACAACAGTAGTGCAACATGACAACAGTAGTGCAACATGACAACAGTAGCGCAACATGACAACAGTAGTGCAACATGACAACAGTAGTGCAACATGACAACAGTAGCGCAACATGACAACAGTAGCGCAACATGACAACAGTAGTGCCACAACATGACAACAGTAGTGCCACAACATGACAACAGTAGTGCAACATGACAACAGCAGTGCAACGCACCAACAGTAGTGCAACATGACAACAGTAGTGCAACATGACAACAGTAGTGCAACATGACAACAGTAGCGCAACGCGCCAGACAGCACATAACAACGGTGTAAACTGCGACGTTCACAAAACAAACACTGTTTGCATTCAGAGTTCTAACATTCATGTGACATCCGCACTCACTCACTCGGCCCACACATGTCTGCATACAAAAATCACCACTCCCACACTGCGGGCTCGCTCCTCTCTCTCTCTCTCTCTCTCTCACACACACACACACACACACACACACACACACACACCCGCGCACGTGATGAAAAACGAAGAAAATGACCACAGATTAAAGTTGGTGATAATCATCTGTGACAGCGGACACTATCATCATTGCCGCCGCCTCCCCTCCCCCTCCTCCCCCACCTCCCGTTTCTGGCCCACGGGAAACAACTAGGATTCTCCAACATTGCTGCTGCTGATGATTTATGTCCCTTCGTTGACTTGGCCGTCTCCGTCGAGTCATGTTTTGCAGTTCTCTCTCTGTGCAGTTGCTTCCCCTGGTATCCTCTGTTTTCGCGTCTGATTCTAAAAAAAAACCTTTCTTTTGATGTATGTTAATTTTATGCTATTGTCCGGTTTTTGTTGCGATATCTGATATTTTTCTATTGTATATCTGTTTGTGGATTATTGTCTGATTTTTTCTGTTCATCTTTTCTTTGTTCTGATATCTGTTTTTTTTTTCTTCTGTTTTTACATCTGTTAAAAAACAACACCACCTTTCTCTGTTTTTATGGCTGACAATTTTTTTCTTCTAAACTTTGATTTGTCTTATGTTTGTAATTTCTTTCTGTTGATTACATTTGTTTTCTTTGTTTTTTTTGTGCTGTTAATCTCATGTTTCAGTTTCTGTCTGTTGCATTTTCTGTTCTCTTTTCTTTGATAGTATCTTTTTCATGTGGTACATACCGTCTTTCTTCTTATGTCTGATATTTTCTCTGTTGTTTATCACTGGACAGAAAAGGAAGTTTAGAAACTGGTCGATAGTTTTTTGTTTTTTTTTCAAAATGTTTGAAATCAATAGGGCATCATTCAGTGTCTGTACGGAGACTAGTTTGTTTTCAAAGCCTATATGAATGATTTTTTTCACAGTATATAGCAGCAGTGTCAAGATCCAATAATTCTGCTTCATACTGTATTGTAGGTTGGATTTGCGAATAAAATATTTTCAAGAATAATTTCAGGGAATAATTTTGTACTCATGACATTTTCTTCATACCATACAACAATGCATGCTCAACGTGCAATGTTGTCACATGGAAATTTAAAACTTAAACATGTAGAAAGAATGCATACTTAGACATTTGTATACGTTTACAATTCCATTATATATCCATCTTTTCAAAAATCTTATTTTTATTTGTTAACAAATAGTTCCTTTCTAATCACAATTATGTTACTTTTACCATATTCACTGTTAATTACAATGAAGCATGAAGCAGCGGCTCGTTGTTGAGAAAGAGAGATGGAGAGAGAGAAAGAGAGAGAGAGAGAGAGAGAGAGAGAGAGAGAGAGAGAGAGAGAGAGAGAGAGAGAGAGAGAGAGAGAGAGAGAGGCATTTGTATGGTTTCTTCAAACAAAAAAGCCTGAATTGGAAATTCATGATTATTGGAAAATTAGTCGAATATTTTGAACACCACTGTGTTTCTCGACATGATTTTTTCTATGAGTGCAATTCTCTTCGCAGAAAAACAACAACTAAGTTTGCAAATTCCGGGTATATGAGTTGCTTGGCTGTTGGGTAAAAACCTACAGGCTGAGGAAAATGAATAAGAACGCTATAGATTTAATTTCTTGTATCGATACAAGGTGATTGTGTTTGTTTTAATCTGAGTCAAACTCGTGTGTAAATAATAGCCTTATTGTATGGGTCTCTAATCCATGGAATTAAGAACACGGTAACCTACGTTTTAATCCCATGTTTGTTGTTGGTTCTTTCCTTTTAGTTAGTTCTCCAAGCACCGATTTAGAGTAAGACCCATTATTATTCATTATTAAAGTATATACCTCATTATCTCAGGAACTAATGTATTAATCTGACCAAACCTTGGACTGGTCAATAGAGAGACGCAGAGGAAACATAGGTATCTAAATGATCAAATAGCGGTTTTGCATAAACAAGCGCTTCTGTAAAAAGGGCTCTGTAACGAAAAAAAGATATTGACGGATGCAAGACTTTCCCTAACATAATCTACTGTAATAATTTAAGCTAAAATAATGCCAAGGGCCCCGTTCCACCCCCCTCCGACCCCTAAGCCCCCCACAACCCCCCCCCATCCCCCATCCACCACACACACACGAAAGGAGGTGTAGATTCCTCAGGTGTGTGTTCACCGAGATCCATCTTTGCCCAGTTCTGTGTTCATCCAGGCCTGTATTTGTTGCATGGTAACGCAGTTTTTGATTGTGGCCAGCAGTGGTCATTGGTCACAACTAGCGAAAATGGACAAATAATGTTTAATATGTACTCGATATTCAAAACGATGTAAACATAACGCAAGTTGAACACATTCGAGCAGTGGTCAGCATTGATCAGTGAATAGTCAAACGTGGTCAATAAATCATAATACTGTGTAAACATCATGAAATGCTACATTCTGAAAACATTTCGGTAGTGGTCACTTGCGTCGGCAGTGGTCAACAATAGTAAGTGATTGTCAGTCGTAGTCAATTAACGGGCCAGATCCTGCCAAGAATTCACATCATAATACTACATAAGCATCACAAAATAAAACAATTTGAACAGATTCTTAGCGGTCAGTAAAGGTCAGCAATCCTAAGTCAAAAAGTTGCCAATCGTCATAATGATGCACCAACGTCAAAGAATACTTTCGGGTTGTGGTCAGTTGTCAACATAGGCACTTTGTGGTTTGTATCGATCAGCAGTAGTCAGCAGTGATCAGTTAATGGTCATGGTCAAATCCTGTCAAAAAAAATCCAAATACTCATAACCTTCACAGACCAACACAATCTGAACACTGTTCGTTGTTGATCAGCTGCTGGTCAGGCATCTGCTTAGCAGTTGTGGTGTAGCGTTTATGGATTTGTACAAACTCAGTCACGCCTCCTTGAGTAACTGAACTGAACTGAAGTGTTGATCAGCAATGGTCAGGTATCGATCAAAAACCTGCAAAGAGATAATAATACACAGCTGAGACAAAATAATGCAATCCGAAGACTTTTGCATAATGTTCAGCAGTGACGGGCGCAATAGCCGAGTGGTTAAAGCGCTGGACTGTCAATCTGAGAGTCCCGGGTTCGAATCACGGTGACGGCGCCTGGTGGGTAAAGGGTGGAGATTTTTACGATCTTCCAGGTCAACATATGTGCAGACCTGCTAGTGCCTGAACCCCCTTCGTGTGTATATGCAAGCAGAAGATCAAATACGCACGTTAAAGATCCTGTAATCCATGTCAGCGTTCGGTGGGTTATGGAAACAAGAACATACCCAGCATGCACATTCCCGAAAACGGAGTATGGCTGCTTACATGGCGGGGTAAAAACGGTCATACACGTAAAAGCCCACTCGTGTGCATACCAGTGAACGTGGGAGTTGCAGCCCACGAACGCAGAAGAAGAAGAAGTTCAGCAGTGGTCAGCAATGGCCGCACAGTAGTGGTCAGTGGTGAAGACCTGCCAACAGGTCACGGTAAGGTACACACATAGCAAAATATGCACGGAGTGTATTAGAACATAACATAAAAGCAGAAACGTTTGTGTGCGCAAGGGTGGAAGGGGGACTTTTTGGGACAGATTTTCAAATAATGTCGGTGGGGGGTGGGGGGATGGGGGGTGGGGGGGGGACCGAAACAGCTTATGTGTGTGTGTGTGTGTGTGTGTGTGTGTGTGTGTGTGTGTGTGTGTGTGTGTTTGAGGGGGGAGGGGGGAACGTCCCAGAACGTCCCTCGAGGGGACATTTGACAATTCCTCAAGGGGGACGATTTAGGACACTGATACGTCTCCCGGGGGACCTACGGAAGGGTGGGGAGGGGGGGGGGGGGACGATCTGAGGCGTTACACCGGCATACAATACAATACAATACAATACAATACAATACAATACCCTACGAACATGCAAGAGCTGGTTGCCAGGGTAACTTGGGACTCAGTCCCTCATCAGACAGTATGTGATACAGTAACATTTCACAGTCCCTGAACAATGCTGACTGACAATTACACCACCAGATCCTGGTGTGGTTGTCAGGCGGCGTGACGTAGAACGAACCCGGGCATTGACGTCCACAGGCAACGTGCAGTGTTGGAGAGACAGACGACTGCGACACTGCTGCTGCTGCTGCTGTCTTTTTTGCGGCAGCCACACAAATGCCACGGAGTGACCCAGAAAAACAAAGGCCTCTCTGGAACGATCCATTCCTGGGCGTGCCGACAACAGTCCTGGTTGACCCAGAAAACCGACTGGATGATGTTGCCAGTGTTTTGGCTGGGTTTGTCGGGCCATGTCTATCAAGTTCGTAAGGTCATCTGAGTTTTTTGTGTTTTTTGTTTGTTTGTTAGTTGTTGTTTTTTGGTGTGTGTGTGTGTGTGTGTGTGTGTGAGAGAGAGAGAGAGAGAGAGAGAGAGAGAGAGAGAGAGAGAGAGAGAGAGAGTGTGTGTGTGTGTGTAAACCTCTCTGTCTGTCTGTCTGTCTGTCTCTGTGCTGCACAGAACTGTTCACCTTATTCCTCCAGGCCTGACGGCTGTGTGTCAAACCTGGGTCTCTGTAAACAGTTTTCCATTCTGCAGTGTTGTCAGTCCATCATGTTTTTCTTTTCTACTGTCTTCCCCTCCGCCTCCCTCCCTCTACAGCTCCTTCAAAGACTGGTTCAGCAAGACCATTACATCATGTTACGTGGTCATGTCATTGAAGTTTTCTGTTCATGACTGATGTCAGCAGATCTTCAAACAGTCCGGCTTGCTGCTTGATGGACTGGCGCACTTGTTCATTGTTGACATGGTCACTATCTTACTGCGACACCTCATTTCCATGGCTTGGATTCTTCTTTCGAAACCCGCCATGATAATCCATGCATCGCGTGCAGAAAGGATGATGGAATCCGCCATGATAATCCATGCATCGCGTGCAGAAAGGATGATGGAATCCGCCATGATAATCCATGCATCGCGTGCAGAAAGGATGATGGAATCCGCCATGATAATCCATGCATCGCGTGCAGAAAGGATGATGGAATCCGCCATGATAATCCATGCATCGCGTGCAGAAAGGATGATGAAATCCGCCATGATAATCCATGCATCGCGTGCAGAAAGGATGATGGAATGTACAGTGCATGCAGTTGTCTGATGTCATGTTTTGTTTGTTTTGTTTTCTTTTCTTTTCCATTTATTTGCTTATCTATCATCATTGTTGTCTTTTTTAATTTTTTTTAATTTTATTTATTTATTTATCTATTTATTTATTTTATTTTCATTATTATTATTTATTTATTTATTTATTTATTATATTATCATTATTTAGTTATTTATTTTATTTTATTTTATATTATTTTTTCTCAAGGCCTGACAAAGCGTGTTGGGTTATGCTGCTGGTCAGGCATCTGCTTGGCAGATGTGGTGTAGCGTATATGGATTTGTCCGAACGCAGTGACGCCTCCTTGAGCTACTGAAACTGAAACTGAAACTGTGTGTCATGAAGATGTTGTTCTTCCATACAGGTTTCAGTCTGAAAGGTGTTGATGTTGTTTTTGCAACTCTTGAGGCGATTTCTGGTTTGGATCCTTCATTGTCAATGATGGATGCCAGGTAAGTGACGTGTTGAACAGGTCCTAGCTTCATTCCGTGGACAGTTATATCGGCAGTGGTGGTGGTGTTTTGGCTGGCAGTTTTCATGGTGTCTTTTCAATCTCCATGCTACATCTTGTCATGTTTCACTCAGTCTTTTCACAAGTTTGGCAAGTTCTTGCCCACTTCGTTCAAGGCCATAGTTGTCATCTGCGAAGCGAAGGTTCATGATGGTTCCTCTTCCAATGCTGCCTATGTTGACCTGATCTTCAAGTAAGCTTGTTATGATGCATTCCAGTGTGGGAGACAGAAGACAGCCGTGACGAACTCCAACCGAAGTATGGAACCACTCCCCGATAGCACCCTATGTGAGTACAGCACTGGTCGCTTTGAACTATAGTTGTTGGATGGTGTTGATAGGCTTTCACCTTGTACGTTGTTGGATGGTGTTGATAGGCTTTCACCTTGTACGTTGTTGGATGGTGTTGATAGGCTTTCACCTTGTACGTTTTTTTCATTGTGGCTCATAATGCTTTTTCTAGACAAACTCCATCATGAAGTCCATGATGACGTGCTAGAATTCCTTCTGGTGTTGGAGGTGTTTTTCGCAAAGGGTATGCAGGGTAAAGGTCTGTTGGGTGGAACCTCTACCCTTGTGGAACCCGGTGTCGCCTGGTCTTCATCAATAACGGTACCTGCCTGCAATTGTCATTTGTTCAGATTGATTTTGAGCATTGCTTTGCTGGCATGACAGATCAAACTGATACTGTAGTTCTGGTAGTGTTGAAAATTTCCTGTCTTGGGGAAGGCGGTGATTAGTGATTTGGTCCATGGATTGGGCCATTTCGCCCGTGTGCCAGATTCTTGTTGTTGCTGCAGATGGCAGTTATGATGTGAATAACTGCATGTCGGCCATCGGAGAGTTGTGCAGGGACGTTGTCGATGCCTGCAGCTTTGCCATGTTTCAGCGACATCGCTGCTGCAGTAACGTGACGGGGTATTGGAAAGTCATACTCGTTTTGTGAATCTCGCATCTTTGCAAGATACATGCACACCCGTGCATATAATGCACGTGTACGGACATTCACACAAATACCCCCACACCCCTACACTCGGCCAGTGAAGAGAAGCAGAAGGGGATGGAGATGGTGGTAGCAGAGGTGGAGGTGGGGGGTCCTGCAGGCTGCCAGAGTTTAATGTTGTGGAGGGCTGCCTCCTTGAGGAAAGGTGCGCGCGCACACACACACACACACACACACACACACACACTCATAGCCACACACACACACACACACATAGCCACACACACACACACGCACGCGCGCACACACACACACACACACACGCACGCGCGCGCACACACACACACACACACACACACACACACACTCATAGCCACACACACACACACACAGACACACACACACACACATAGCCACACACACACACACGCACGCGCGCGCGCACACACACACACACACACACACACGCACGCACGCGCACACACACACACACACACACACACAGCACACACCCACCCCCACACCCACATCTCAACACACAAACACACACAACACACACACACACACACACATATGCACACATCACACACACACACACGCACACACACACACACACACACACACCACATTCACACAACACACACACACACACACACACCACATTCACACAACACACACACACACACACACACACACACACACACACCACATTCACACAACACACACACACACACACACACACACACACACACACACACACACACACACACACACACTGCTTTTTCTGCCTTTCTGCTGGCACACCACCACAGATCAATACTCGCTCTTTACAGCTCTTACTGTGCGAGCACTACCACATTCCTTCTTGTGGTTGTTATTATGTTGTTGTTGTTGTTGCTGCTGTGTTGTTGATGTCGTCGTCGTCATGATCGTTGTTGTTGTTGTTGTTATGGAAAACATGTCATATATGTTCAGGCTTCCAGCAAGTACTGTAAATGTTGCTTGTGGACATCATCATTGAGGTACGTGCTGATAAAGCGTTGGCTGAGTTAACAAGTCCTCTTTCCCTCACACCCACGCCCTTCGAGCTGTGTGTCTGAGAAAGGGGCAGGTTGGACGGGACGCCCCTGAGCTACACAGCCAGTGGGCACATCGACCTGGGCTGTTTTTCTTTGTACCCACTTCCTGAATTCTCTGCATAAACAACGACAGATAAACGACCAGGAGACAGACAGACAGACGGAGAGAGAGAGAGAGAGAGAGAGAGAGAGAGAGAGAGAGAGAGAAGGGAAGATGGGGAGAGAGGAAGAGAGGGAGATAGACACAGAATGAAGGAGAGAGCGAGGGTGTGTATGCTGATGATGGCAGCAGGAAGTATAGCAGACAGATGGAAAACAACAGAAAACCAAGTGGAGGGACGATATACAGACATACAGACCTTCCTAAACAGACAAAAGCACAGATCGTCTATGCAGACCTACGAATCTTCCTTTTCAGCCAAACCTCCCACCTTCCCAAATATACATCTTTCCAAACAGACCAACACATCTTCCTGAAAAGACCAACATATCTTCCTGAACAGACCGACACATCTTCCTGAACAGACCAACATATCTTCCTGAACAACATATCTTCTTGAACAGACCAAGATATCTTCCTGAACAGACCAACACATCTTCCTGAACAGACCGACATACAGACCGACACATCTTCCTGAACAGACCGACACATCTTCCTGAACAGACCAACATATCTTCCTGAACAACATATCTTCCTGAACAGACCAACATATTTTCCTGAACAGACCAACACATCTTCCTGAACAGACCAACATATCTTCCTGAATAGACCAACATACAGACCAACAGATCTTCCTGAACAGACCAACAGATCTTCCTGAACATCTCTCAGGACGTCAGTGTGAAGGCGGATCAGCAACAAACTGTTCAATGTTGAAATAACAGCACCACACGGTAACAACCAACCTTCACTAAAGCTGTCTTGTTCAACCAACGTTCACTAAAGCTGTCTTCTTCAACCAGCAACACAACACAGCGACAACCAACGTTCACTAAAGCTGTCTTGTTCAACCAACAGCACCACACAGCGACAACCAACGTTCACTAAAGCTGTCTTGTTCAACCGACAAGCAACACCACAGCAACAACCAACGTTCCCTAAAGCTGTCTTGTTCAACCGACAGCAACACCACAGCGACAATCAACGTTCACTAAAGCTATCTTGTTCAACCAACAGCACAACACAGTGACAACCAACGTTCACTAAAGCTGTCTTGTTCAACCAACAGCACAACACAGTGACGATCAACGTTCACTAAAGCTGTCTTGTTCAACCAACAGCACAACACAGTGACAACCAACGTTCACTAAAGCTGTCTTGTTCAACCGACAGCACAACACAGTGACAACCAACGTTCTCTAAAGCTGTCTTGTTTCAACCAACAGCACCACACAGTGACAACCAACGTTCACTAAAGCTATCTTGTTCAACCAACAGCACAACACAGTGACAACCAACGTTCACTAAAGCTGTCTTGTTCAACCGACAGCAACACCACAGCAACAACCAACGTTCACTAAAGCTGTCTTGTTCAACCGACAGCAACACCACAGTGACAACCAACGTTCACTAAAGCTGTCTTGTTCAACCGACAGCAACACCACAGCAACAACCAAGGTTCACTAAAGCTGTTTTGTTCAACCAATTGTAAAAAACATTGTAACAGCAATCTTACACTAAAGCTGTCTTGCTCAACTGGCCAATATCAACAACACAGTGACTATCAACAGTCACTAAAGCTGTTTTCTTCAACCAACAACACAACACAGTGATGACGAACATTCAATAAAACTGTCTTGTTCAACCGGCAGCAACAACACAGTGACAAACAACGTTCACCAAAGCTGTCTTCTTCAACTGACAGCAACACAGCGAAAACCAAAGTTCACTAAAGCGTGTTGTTCAACCAACAACACAACACAGTGACGACCAACGTTCACTAAAGCTGTCTTGTTCAACCAACAGCAACACCACAGTGACAAGCAATGTTCACTAAAGCTGTCTTGTTCAACCGACAGCAACACCACAGCGACAATCAACGTTCACTAAAGCTATCTTGTTTCAACCAACAGCACCACACAGTGACAACCAACGTTCACTAAAGCTGTCTTGTTCAACCAACAGCAACACCACAGTGAGAACCAAGGTTCACTAAAGCTGTTTTGTTCAACCAACAGCACCACACAGTGACAACCAACGTTCACTAAAGCTGTCTTGTTCAACCAACAGCAACACCACAGTGACAACCAACGTTCACTAAAGCTGTTTTGTTCAACCAACAGCACCACACAGTGACAACCAACGTTCACTAAAGCTGTCTTGTTCAACCAACAGCACAACACAGTGACAACCAACGTTCACTAAAGCTGTCTTGTTCAACCAACAGCAACACAGCGAAAACCAAAGTTCACTAAAGCGTGTTGTTCAACCAACAGCAACACCACAGTGAGAACCAAGGTTCACTAAAGCTGTTTTGTTCAACCAACAGCAACACCACAGTGACAAACAACGTTCACTAAAGCGTGTTGTTCAACCAACAACACAACACAGTGACGACCAACGTTCACTAAAGCTGTCTTCTTCAACCAACAGCAACACCACAGTGACAAGCAATGTTCACTAAAACTGTTTCATTCAAACAATAGCAACAACACAGTGATAATCAACGTTCATTGAAACTGTTTTGTTCAACCAATTGCAAAAACATAGTGACAACAATCTTTCACTAAAGCTGTCTTGCTCAACTGGCCAATAGCCACGACAAAATGACAACAAACGTTCACTAAAACTGTCTTGTTCAATCAGCAACACAACATAGTGACGACCAACGTTCACTAAAGCTGTTTTGTTCAACCAACGTCCACTAAAGCTGTCTTATTCAACCAACATCCACTAAAGCTGTCTTGTTCAACCAACGTTCACTGAAGCTGTTTTGTTCAACCAACAGCACAACATAGTGATAATGAACGTTCACTAAAGCTGTCTTGTTCAACCGACTGCAACAACACAGTGACAAACAACGTTCACTGAAGCTGTCTTGTTCATCCAACAGTTTCAGTTCCAATTCAGTTTCTTTCTCAAGGAGGCGTCACTTCGTTCGGAAGAATCCATACACGCTACACCACATCTGCTAGGCAGATGCCTGACCAACGTCTTGAGTGCATGCACATAATTATATCTGTGTACCTACCAGAGTGGATTTCTTCTACAGAATCTGCCAGAGGACAACACTCTCGTTGCCATGTGTTCTTTTCCAGTGCGCCAAGTGCGTAGTGCACACGGAACCTTGCTTTATCGGCCCATCCGAACGATTAAGACGCTCAGTTTGATTTTCAAATCAGACTTGGGAGAAAGGGCGAGAGCGGGATTCAGTCGAACCCACACCCTCACGGCCTCAGTACTGGCAGATTAACGTCTATACCATTCTACCACCTTCCTCTGACTCAAACCGTCAGCCCTGTAAGACTACAGCACAATGCATGGTCACCATGTACGCCATGTCTGCGGTTACACGGGGGTTGCAGTCAGGAGGGGTGCAGTGGATGTTGACACAGTCAGGAGGGGTGCAGTGATGTTGACAGACACAGTCAGGAGGGGTGCAGTGGATGTTGACACAGTCAGGAGGGGTGCAGTGGATGTTGACACAGTCAGGAGGGGTGCAGTGATGTTGACAGACACAGTCAGGAGGGGTGCAGTGGATGTTGACACAGTCAGGAGGGGTGCAGTGGATGTTGACAGACACAGTCAGGAGGGGTGCAGTGGATGTTGACAGACACAGACAGGAGGGGTGCAGTGGATGTTGACAGACACAGTCAGGAGGGGTGCAGTGAATGTTGACACAGTCAGGAGGGGTGCAGTGGATGTTGACAGACACAGTCAGGAGAGATGCAGTGTATGTTGACAGACACAGTCAGGAGGGGTGCAGTGGATGTTGACAGACAGTCAGGAGGGGTGCAGTGGATGTTGACAGACACAGTCAGGAGGGGTGCAGTGGATGTTGACAGACACAGTCAGGAGGGTGCAGTGGATGTTGACACAGTCAGGAGGGGTGCAGTGGATGTTGACAGACACAGTCAGGAGGGGTGCAGTGGATGTTGACAGACAGTCAGGAGGGGTGCAGTGGATGTTGACAGACACAGTCAGGAGGGGTGCAGTGGATGTTGACAGACACAGTCAGGAGGGGTGCAGTGGATGTTGACAGACACAGTCAGGAGGGGTGCAGTGGATGTTGACACAGTCAGGAGGGGTGCAGTGGATGTTGACAGACAGTCAGGAGGGGTGCAGTGGACGCTGACAGTGGAAAACACGGAGCCAGGGCCACGTCACCGCAGACAGAGGGGAGCAGGGTGGTATCCGGACTAACAGAGCAAGCAGAAAAAACCCCACAGACGGACAGGGGGGCAAGGCGGTGCCGAGCAGTGTCAGTGAGGGGAGAGGCGGGTGGGTGCCAGTGGTTGGGAGGGGGCGGGGGGAGGGACGCGGGTGGGCGGCGCGCGGCATTATGCAGGCGGCGCGTGCAGGCAGATGACGTCATGGGTGGCCCAGACACCGAGTGGATGTCTCCCAGCAGGCTGGCAGTCATTGGTCCTGTTTTGGCTTCCTCCTCTGCCAGCCACTCAGCATTAAACTGAACTGCTCGTGGGTCACTGTCAACAGTCAGTCTGCACAATGAGACAGTGCAACAGTTAGCACAGTGAGACTGTGAGACAATTTAACACGGTCAGAGTGTGTGTGCAACACTCCGCACAGTGGAGCGAACAGTGCAACAGTTTGCACAGTGACTGAGACAGTGCGACAGTTTGCACAGTGAGACAAGTCAACACAGTGAAACAAACAGCAACACTGAAGCAGCACAGTGCAACACTGTGAGTCACAACAGTGAGACAACAGTCGGCACAGTGAGAAAGTGCCGGGGTTGTGGAGACATTTGGTCCCCTCTCGGCTGAACTGAACCAGTGTGCATTGAGGTCAGTGATGTCAGCTGTATATGTTTCAGTATATGTTTGTGTGTGTGTGTGTGTGTGTGTGTGTGTGTGTGTGTGTGTGAGAGAGAGAGAGAGAGAGAGAGAGAGAGAGAGAGAGATTAGTGATTTTGCTGCACTCTGTGTGTGTGTGTGTGTGTGTGTGTGTGTGTGTGTGTGTGTTAGGCCAGTCGGTGATTTTTCTGCACTGCGCGTGTGTGTATTGGGGGGTGGGGTGGGGGGGGGGGGGTTGTCTTCGGTTTGTGATATTGCTGCACTGCGTGCGTGCGTGTGTTTGTTTGTTTGTTTGTTTGTGTGTGTGTGTGTGTGTGTGTGTGTGTGTGTGTTTATTTATTGAGACATCTTGCTATAGTGTGTTAGGTCAGTGATTTTGCTGCACTGTGTGTGTGTGTGTGTGTGTGTGTGTGTGTGTGTGTGTGTGTGTTAGGTTAGTGATTTTGCTGCACTGTATGTGTGTGTTTGCGTCTGTTTGTGTGTCATTGTGCGTGTATGTTATTTTCTTCATATTACAACTTTCACTCCAACTGAGCCATGTTCATACCCCCGTCTTTTGCCTATGTTTTTCCCATACCCTGTTTTCTCCCTGTCATTCTGTCTTGCTGATATCCCAACCCATTCTCCCCACCCCAGTCTCTCTCTCTCTCTCTCCCTCTCTCTCTCTCTCTCTCCCTCCCCCCCTCTCTTTCCCTCCCTCTCTCTAACGATCTCACTGTTGGTAAAGAATCTCTGATTCAGGATCACACATTCAACAGATAGATTTCTGGTCAGAATCAAAAGGTTTCTCCTCACCAGTACATTTCGGTGGTCCCCCCCTGCCCGACCCACCACCACCACTTATATCAACAAAACTGGTGTGGGAAAAACCCTGGACTGGGCACGCTGTATGAACGAAGTTCGCTGGTTGCACTGAAGTTGCCCGACCACAAGTGTCCGACTGGAATTGACGTGCGTATGCGTGGAGTTGGGTTTGTTTTGATTTGTCTCCGCTTTCAGAAATCTCTATTTCTGCCTCTTACACCTGTTATGTTTCTTTCCCCCAGCTACCCACAAGATCACCTGTATGCAACGGAAAGCAAAGATTTTCATTGTTACTCTGCCTGCAAATTTTCAAATTGAATCAAAAACCATTAAAAGACAGGTGTTGGGCCAAAATTCTCTCTCCCCTCTCCCCCCCCCCAACGCCACCTCCCCCCCTTTTTTGTTTAATTTAATCTTCCATTTTCATCCTCTTTTCTCCCTCCCTCTCCACGCTGCGCACCTCCCACATGTTAACAATAGCCGGACTAACGGCTGATGGACACTGCAGGAAGAAGAAGAAGAAGAAGATGGTGGTGTTGTGACAGACCGTCATTAACCTGGAGGCATGTTGGGTGATGATCTCACAATTATGTGTTTACGTTGTGGCAAAAAGACAGCCAGTTTCATTGTAGTACCTGTATCGGTATGTAGACGGAAGTAAATGGCAAGAGCTCCCTCTCTTCCCGAACTGGAAATGGTGTGCAGGTGGTACGATTGCGTCGCGGTGCAAAATCACTGCAGAGTGAGATGCGAAATCATCTTAATCCTCCATCATGGACAGTCAGAGCTGTGCAACAAGGCAGCCCCAGACTACTGGGCCCAGTTGTGGCCAGACTTTCTCGGCTTGATTTGGACGGCTTGGTTTAGCTCCCCTCTTCAGTCCAGAAACAGGTTTCTGTGCACAGCGCCAGTGCCCCATCTGGGTCAATGCTGTGACTCACGAGTGGAAAGCAGAGTCGCTGCCAAGGAGAGAGGTGGGCAGAATGGTCAAGACGCTTATCTGCCAGTATAGAGTTCGTCAGGGTCTCGGTTCGAATCCTGCTCTCGCCCTCTCTTCTAAATTTGACTGAAAAAAAAGAAAAAGAAAATCAAACGGAGCGTCTAGTCATTCGGATGAGACGGTAAACCGAGGTTCCGTGTGCAGCACGAACTTGGCGCATTGAGAAACTTCCCGTGGCAAAATTCTGGAGAAATCCACTCTGATGATTCATATACGCATGCACCCAAGGCTTGACAAAGCGCGTTGGGTTATGTTGCTGGTGAGGCATCTGCCAAGTAGATGTGGTGTAGCGTATATGGTTTTGTCTGAGTGCAGTCACGCCTCCTTGAGAAACTGAAAGTGGAGCGGAAACAGAAAACAGAGTGACTTCTGCTTTGATATTCCTAGAAACGTCTGTCCAGAGCTCTCTCAGTCTCTCCAACATAGTCCTCCTCACAGTCAGTGTGCTGAATGTGGTACATGACCCAACACTTCTTGGCCTTCGCGGTAACTTTCTTCACGTGGTCAGTTCAGACCGAAAGGAGTGTGTGGTAAGGCTTGGTCCGGGCCATCAGTCAGTACTGACCAGGAACTCCCTCCAGTGTAGTGCAGCAGTGAACTGGGTTCACTCACAGCCTGTCCGGTACAACACTTTAGTACAGCAGTGAACTGGGTTCACTCACAGCCTGTCCGGTACAACACTTTAGTGCAGCAGTGAACTGAGTTCACTCACAGCCTGTCCGGCACAACACTTTAGTGCAGCAGTGAACTGAGTTCACTCACAGCCTGTCCGGTACAACACTTTAGTGCAGCAGTGAACTGGGTTCACTCACAGCCTGTCCGGTACAACACTTCAGTAGAGCAGTCAACTGGGTTCACTCACAGCCTGTCCGGTACAACACTTAAGTACAGCAGTGAACTGGGTTCACTCACAGCCTGTCCGGTACAACACTTTAGTGCAGCAGTGAACTGGGTTCACTCACAGCCTGTCCGGTACAACACTTTAGTACAGCAGTGAACTGGGTTCACTCACAGCCTGTCCGGTACAACACTTTAGTACAGCAGTGAACTGAGTTCACTCACAGCCTGTCCGGTACAACACTTTAGTACAGCAGTGAACTGGGTTCACTCACAGCCTGTCTGGTACAACACTTTAGTACAGCAGTGAACTGGGTTCACTCAGAGCCTGTCCGGTACAACACTGTAGTACAGCAGTCAACTGGGTTCACTCACGGCACAACACTTTAGTACAGCAGTCAACTGGGTTCACTCACAGCCTGTCCGGTACAACACTTTAGTACAGCAGTGAACTGAGTTCACTCACAGCTTGTCCGGTACAACACTTTAGTGCACCAGCAGTGAACTGAGTTCACTCACAGCCTGTCCGGTACAACACTTTAGTACAGCAGTCAACTGGGTTCACTCACAGCCTGTCCGGTACAACACTTTAGTACAGCAGTCAACTGGGTTCACTCACAGCCTGTCTGGTACAAGACTTTAGTAGAGCAGTCAACTGGGTTCACTCACAGCCTGTCCGGTACAACACTTTAGTACAGCAGTGAACTGGGTTCACTCACAGCCTGTCCGGTACAACACTTTAGTACAGCAGTGAACTGGGTTCACTCACAGCCTGTCCGGTACAACACTTTAGTACAGCAGTGAACTGGGTTCACTCACAGCCTGTCTAGCACAACACTTTAGTGCAGTAGTGAACTGGGTTCACTCACAGCCTGTCTAGCACAACACTTTAGTGCAGCAGTCAACTGGGTTCACTCACAGCCTGTCTGGCAAACATTTTAGTGCAGCAGTCAACTGGGTTCACTCACAGCCTGTCTAGCACAACACTTTAGTACAGCAGTCAACTGGGTTCACTCACAGCCTGTCCGGTACAACACTTTAGTACAGCAGTGAACTGAGTTCACTCACAGCCTGTCCGGTACAACACTTTAGTACAGCAGTGAACTGGGTTCACTCACAGCCTGTCCTGCACAACACTTTAGTGCAGCAGTGAACTGAGTTCACTCACAGCCTGTCCGGCACAACACTTTAGTGCAGCAGTGAACTGGGTTCACTCACAGCCTGTCTGGCACAACACTTTCCAGGGCCCATTTCGTTGATGAAGGTGGTGAGGGGACACCGAAATAAACACACGAGTTGAAACTCTTGATTTTGAGTAAAGAACAATTTCCTCTGTCTGTGTGTCTGTCTCAAAGCCAATGTCATTTATCCGAATAGTTATAGTGGTATTTCTGTGTCTGTCTTCTCTGTCTCCTTCTTTGTCTCACCCCTGTCTATACTCCCTCTCTGTCTTTCGTTCTCTTTCCAAGATCATGTCTTCGTCTCTTTCTCTGTCCCCCTCTGCATGTCTGTCTGTCCGTCTGACTGTCTGTCTGTTTCTGTATGTATGTCAGTCTCCTCTGGCCATCAGGAGATGGTGTGAGAGTTCGGTTTCTTAATACAAATCACTCACAAAGTAAATTGTCTGATGTGTGTCATTGTTTTGACTAAATGGGATAAATACTTGCTTATTTTCAGTTTTGCTGAATCTCGCCAAAACAGCGTATATTTTCTGACTCGGAAATTTCAGTACCAGGCTACATTTAATCCCGAAAGATGTTGGGCGTTCGAAACATGCAGGTTTCCATGTGCTTTTTTATTGACCACAGTATTACGTTTAAGCGATTTGAACCATGAGATCATCACAAACTGGAATCAATTTGGATCCAAATTAATTCCAAACAAGATATTTTGGGAATCGTGTTTAGAAATTCAACAGAAACTATGAACTGGATGGATGATTTCATTTTGCTGATGGAAGCAATTTCTTTGCGTTTTCATCATTGAGTGCATGTTGTGGAGTGCTTTAGATGCTGATTTATTGAAATACAACAAAGCCTCGGTGCGTTAAAAAAAAAATCAGTTTATTCGTTTGATTGATAAGCCCACGAGAATATCAGCCACATCTGAAACTTATTGATCAATTGTTCACGTGTGTGTGTGTGTGTGTGTGTGTGTGTGTGTGTGTGCAATCGTAAAGCGATTTCTGGTATCAAGAAATACTTGATGGAGTTTATGATGATAATGATAATGATGATAATATGTTGACGATGACGACGACGTCGACGATAGTGTTAATGATGGTGATTCTTATCAGATCTTCTTATCATCATCATCATCGTCATTATTATTATTATTATTATTATTATTATTATTATTATATTTTCTTGTTTATTTATTTTTAGACTGAAGTTGATGAAGAGTTTAGGCAAAACAATAGAGAGCGACAGGTTTCTGTTTTTTTGTTGTTGTGTTTTCCTTCATTAAGAGCGATCCTTGGAGAGACACATTACTGACATGTAACATGTTACGCCTTTTGCTTTCACGGGACTGCTTCTCTTCACTTGACATCAGGGGGTGAACAGGAGTCGTGATGAGCCTCCTCAAAGGCGACACAACTCTCTGATATTGGGGCTATACATGCTGACCTCCCTTTGCTGGCGTCATTGGCTCACAGGGCTGAGGCCAGGTCCTCTTCTCTCTGTTCCCTCTTTGTCTTCGTCAGCGAAATCCTGTGTAGAAATCCCTAGTAGGCCTGTGTAGAAATCCCTAGTAGGCATGTGTAGAAATCCATGCATAGAAGGCCTGTGTAGAAATCACTGTATAGTAGGCCTGTGTAGAAACCCCTGCGTAGAAGGCCTGTGTAGAAATCACTGTATAGAAGGCCTGTGTAGAAATCCCTGCATAGTAGGCATAGAACTCCATGCATAGAAGGTCTGTGTAGAAATCACTGTATAGTAGGCCTGTGTAGAAACCCCAGCATAGAAGGCCTGTGTAGAAATCCCTGCATAGAAGGCCTGTGTAGAAAACCATGCATAGAAGGCCTGTGTAGAAATCACTGTATAGTAGGCCTGTGTAGAAACCCCTGCGTAGAAGGCCTGTGTAGAAATCACTGCATGGAAGGCCTGTGTAGAAATCACTGCATAGTAGGCATAGAAATCCATGCATAGAAGGCCTGTGTAGAAACCCCTGAATAGAAGGCCCGTGTAGAAACCTCTGCATAGAAGGCCTGTGTAGAAATCCCTGCATAGAAGGTCTGTGTAGAAATCCCTGCATAGAAGGCCTGTGTAGAAACTCCTGCATAGAAGGCCTGTGTAGAAACTCCTTCATAGAAGGTCTGTGTAGAAATCACTGCATGGTAGGCCTGTGTAGAAATCCCTGCATAGAAGGTCTGTGCAGAAATCCCTGCATAGTAGAAATCCCTGCAAAGAAGGACATATTTAGAAAACCCTATATAGAAGGTGTGAACAGAAAACTATATAGAGCGCCTGTGCAAACGGAAGGCCTGTGAAGAAATCCATGCATAGAAGGCCTGTGTAGAAACTCCTGCATAGAAGGTCTGTGTAGAAATCATTGCATGGTAGGCCTGTGTAGAAACCTCTGCATAGGAGGTCTGTGCAGAAATCCCTGTATAGAAAGTCTATGTAGAAAACCTTATAGAGGTCTGTGTAGAAAATTCTATGTGGAATGACTGTGTATAAAACCTTATATAGAAGGTCTGTGTATAAAACCCTGTATACCTGTGAAGGAAACCCTACATAGAAGGTATGTGTATAAAACCCTATATAGAATGCCTGTTTAGAAAGCCCTGTATAGAAGGTATGTGTAGAAAACCCTGTATACAAAAGCCCAGTATAGAAGGTATGAGTAGAAAACCTATATAGAAGGTACGTGTAGAACGCCCTGTATAGAAGGTATGTGTATAAAACCCTATATAGAATGCCTGTGTAGAACGCTCTTTGTAGAAGGTCTGTGTATAAAAACCTATATAGAAGGTCTATGTAGGAAACCCTATATAGAAAGCTCTGTGTATAAAACCCTATATAGAAGGTATGGGTAGAAATCCCTATATAGAAGAGCCTGTGTAGAAAACCCTATATAGGTCTGTGTAAAAAAAAAACCTATATAGAAGGGCCTGTGTAGAAAACCCTATATATAAGGTCTGTGTAAAAAAAAAAACTATATAGAAGGGCCTGTGTAGGAAACCATATAGAGAAGGTCTGTGTAGAAAACCCTGTATGGAAAGCCAGTGTGGAAAACCAAATGTAGAAGATTTGTGAAGAAGACCCGATATAGAAGGGCCTGTGTAGAAAACCCTGTATAGAAGGCCTGTGTAGAAATTCCTGCATAGTAGGCCTGTGTAGAAATCCCTGCATAGTAGGCATAGAACTCCATGCATAGAAGGCCTGTGTAGAAACTCCTTCATAGAAGGCCTGTGTAGAAATCACTGTATAGTAGGCCTGTGTAGAAAACCCTGCATAGAAGGCCTGTGTAGAAAACCCTGCATAGAAGGCCTGTGTAGAACCCCTGCATAGTAGGCCTGTGTAGAAATCCATGTATAGAAGGCCTATGTAGAAATCCCTGCATAGACGGCCTGTGTAGAAAACCATGCATAGAAGGCCTGTGTAGAAATCCATGCATAGAAGGCCTATGTAGAAATCCCTGCATAGACGGCCTGTGTAGAAACCCCTGCATAGAAGGCCTGTGTAGAAATCCCTGCATAGACGGCCTGTGTAGAAAACCATGCATAGAAGGCCTGTGTAGAAATCACTGCTGCATAGAAGGCCTGTGTAGAAATCCATGCATAGAAGATCTGTGTAGAAATCACTGCGTAGTAGGCCTGTGTAGAAACCCCTGCATAGATGGCCTGTGTAGAAAACCCTGCATAGAAGGCCTATTTAGAAAACCCTGCATAGAAGGCCTGTGTAGAAATCCCTGCTGAATAGAAGGCCTGTGTAGAAATCCCTGCATAGAAGGCCTGTGTAGAAATCCATGCATAGAAGGCCTGTGTAGAAACTCCTTCATAGAAGGTCTGTGTAGAAATCACTGCATGGTATGCCTGTGTAGAAATCCCTGCATAGAAGGCCTGTGTAGAAATCCATGCATAGAAGGCCTGTGTAGAAACTCCTTCATAGAAGGTCTGTGTAGAAATCACTGCATGGTATGCCTTTGTAGAAACCTCTGCACAGGAGGTCTGTGCAGAAATCCCTGCATAGTAGAAATCTCTGCAAAGAAGGACCTATTTAGAAAACCCTGTATAGAAGGTGTGAACAGAAAAAACCTATATAGAGCGCCTGTGCAGAAAACCCTGTATAGAAAGTCTATGTAGAAAACCTTATAGAGGTCTGTGTAGAAAATTCTATGTGGAATGACTGTGTATAAAACCTTATATAGAAGGTCTGTGTATAAAACCATGTATAGAACGCCTGTGAAGGAAACCCTACATAGAATGCCTGTGTAGAAAGCCCTGTATAGAAAGTATGTGTAGAAAACCCTGTATACAAAAGCCCTGTATAGAAGGTATGTGTAGAAAACCTGTATAGAAGGTATGTGTAGAACGCCCTGTATAGGAGTTATGTGTATAAAACCCTATATAGAATGCCTGTGTAGAACACCCTGTGTAAAAGGTATGTGTATAAAACCATATATAGAAGGTATGTGTAGAAAGCCCTATATAGAAGGTCTGTGTATAAAAGCCTATATAGAAGGTCTGTGTAGGAAACCCTATGTAGAAAGCTCTGTGTATAAAACCATGTGCAGAACGCCTGTGTATAAAACCCTATATAGAAGGTATGGGTAGAAAACCCTATATAGCAGGGCCTGTGTAGAAAACCCTATATATAAGGTCTGTGTAAAAAAAACTATATAGAGGGGCCTGTGTAGGAAACCCTATATAGAAGGCCTGTGTAGGAAACCCTGTATAGAAGGTCTGTGTAGAAAACCCTGTATGGAAAGCCGGTGTGGAAAACCAAATGTAGAAGATTTGTGTAGAAGACCCGATAAAGAAGGGCCTGTGTAGAAAAGCCTGTTTAGAAGGTCTGTGTAGGAAACTCTATATAGAAAGCCTGTGCAGAAAACCCTGTATGGAAAGCCAAATGTAGAAGATCTGTGTAGAAGACCCGATATATAAGGCATGTGTAGGAAACCTGTTGTAGAAGGCCTGTGCAGAAAATCCTATATAGAAGGCCTTGTTTAGAAAACCCTATACAGATTATCTTTTGTAGAAGACACTTAAATAGAAGGCCCTCTATATAAGACCTGAGTTGAAGACTATATATATATATATATATATATATATATATATATATATATATATATATATATATATATATATATATATATATATATGACCCTGTACAGAAGACTTTGTGCAGATGGCCCTGTGTAGAAGGTATGCGTAGTTGACCCCCTATATGAGACCCTGTTTAGAAGACCCTGTATAGAAGACTTTGTAAACGCCACTTACAAAAGTTATCTGTAGAAGTCATGTATGGAAGGCCTGTGTATGCAAGACCCAACACTGAAGACCCTATACACAAAAATCTCTTTATAGAAGGCCCGTTTAGAAAGCCCTGTGTGAAATGTCCGTGTAGAAGGCCATAGATAAACTTAATCCTGTGTAGAAGGCATTGTGTACAGAAGACCCTGTGCAGAAGACCTGTTAGAGAAAACCCCGTGCAGAAGACCCAGCATAGAAGACCATGTGTAGAAAACTCCAAGAAAACCCTGCATAGAAGACCAGAAAATGAAGACCCTGTATGGAAATCGATTGATGAGCGCCCAATGGCAGCCGTCAGTCGGCTCTACCCAGGTAGGCAGCCTGTTGTGCAAATGACTCCGTGTTTGTAAAGCACATAGAGCTTTGTTTCTGACCGAGGATAGGCGCTATATAAGTATTCATATCAAATCAAATCAAAGACCAAAAAAAGAAGACTCTGTGCAGAGGGCCGAACAATGTTATGCCTCATTGTCATTGAACCTGAAAATTATACTACACAGGGCATTATGCATAGAGTCTTCTCCACACAGTCTTGTATGTATGGGGTCTTCGATTGCCATAGTCTTGAATAATAATTATAGGGTCTTCTCCACACAGTCTTGTATATATGGGGTCTTCGATTGCGATAGTCTTGAATTTAGGGTCTTCTCCACACAGTCTTGTATGTATGGGGTCTTCGATTGCCACAGTCTTGTATGTATGGGGTCTTCGATTGCCACAGTCTTGTATGTATGGGGTCTTCGATTGCCACAGTCTTGTATGTATGGGGTCTTCTATTGCCATAGTCTTGAATATAGAGTCTTCTCCACACAGTCTTGTATGTACGGGGTCTTCTATTGCCATAGTCTTGAATATAGGGTCTTCTCCACACAGTCTTGTATGGATGGGGTCTTCTTTTGCCATAGTCTTGAATATAGGGTCTTCTCCACACAGTCTTGTATGTATGGGGTCTTCTGTTGCCATAGTCTTGAATATAGGGTCTTCTCCACACAGTCTTGTATGTATGGGGTCTTCTTTTGCCATAGTCTCCACACAGTCTTGCACATATGAGGTCTTCTATTGCCATAGTCTTGAATAATTATGGGGTCTTCTCCAGCCAGTCCTGTATATGAGGTCTTCTACACAGGATCTTTCAGACTTGTTTTCTACATCCAAGATATCACACACACACACACACACACACACACACACACACACACACACACACACACACACACACACACACACACACACACACAAACACACAAACACACACAATAAAATCCATCCCATTGTTTTTGGCGGCGCTGTTAGCAGACAGACTTGCGTGGGAAATAACAGGAATGCAGACAAAAAACCACGCCAATGTCTTCTACTCCATTGTCCTTCGGGGATGACTGTTTTTATGTTTTCCACAAAGTAAAAAAAACAAAACAAGCTGAATCGATGGAACCTATCCTGCTGTACAGCAGCAGCAGCAGCAGCCTTGCATCATGTTTTGCTGGCGTGGGCCGTCAGCTGAAGACCTTGTGTGTGTGTGTGTGTGTGTGTGTGTGTGTGTGTGTGAGTGTGTGTGTGTGTGTGTGTGTGTGTGTGTGTCTGTGTGTGTGATGCTGAGGCGGCACTGTCCCTTCTGTCTCCAGCTGCAGGCAGTGTGTGGCTGGGACTGGCTGTGTGTGGGGGATGGGGGTGGGGGTGAGAGGGTGGGAAGCAGCAAGGCAGGTATCACATATCAATCACCTGACGGAGGTGGAAGGCCTTCCAGACTGATCTGTGGTGGGTGGGGTGGGGTGGTGGGGGGTGGGGGGTTGGTGTCGGGGCGTGGAGGGTGCAGGTGGTGGAGACAGTCAGAGCTTGCCATCAAGTCAGCGTGTCGATACACTTTCTCAGCAGAACTTCACTCCGTCAGAACTGCCATCAGGTTACATTGAAAGTAACCTTGGTATACCTGTTACCAGTACATCTAATACTAAACGCATCTATCTATCTATCTATCTATCTATCTATCTATCTAACTGTCAATGGATGAGCACGACTGCACATGTAGGCTTAGATGATAATTAAGAAATGCACCGTAGTCAGACAATGTTTTCTAACATTTTATTATCATTAAGTTATTACACAACATCAATAATGATGATGATAATAACAATAACAATAATAGTAGTAATAATAGTAATAATAATTATAATGATAATGATGATGATGATGATGATGATGATGATGATGATGATGATTCAGTTTACACAGCGCCTTTCCATGTACAAAAATGCAGAGAATTGCACTGTGCAATGAAGAAACCACCGCATGAAACATGAATTTAAACACTTAAACGAAAATGTTCGTGTATAACCTCTGCACAGACATTCAGTCCAACACTCAAACACTAATTTACGTTCATACACACACACAATTATCACACACAACACAACGTTAATCACACCTAACACACACTACAAGGATGGACATGTCGTGAGGAATTATCACAACATTCAATGCCATGCAATAGCACACTAATTAACTCATTCAGTACGGCCAGTCCTCTCTTCTCCTCTACACAGACCCCTCGGATGTCCAGTGGGTGTCTGAATGACCCAACCTTTAGCTTCCGTCGTCAGAACTGTGGTATTCTTTGTCAACAGTCACCTCTTCAGTATAAGAGCGTTCCACTTGCAATATTTTGATGATGGTAATTGGGATGAAACGCTGTTAACGTCGTCTCTTTCGCCGTTCGTATGGAGAGAGTTAAAATCGTATGACAATACTTAAAACCAGTCACCAGTACGCATTCTTTGATTCTGATTCCATCAGTATTTTGACTTTGTATGAATTCATATGGTAAATGAAAACGAACAACTTGCCGCCGAGACATTTTATGTAAGTACGGAGAGCATTAACATAATTTATGCAGGACGAATTCGCCACTGCCAAGAATGTGACAAGGGAAATAACTGGCCTTTGATGTAATCCGTTCTTCCGCCTGCTCTTTATCTCTCTGACGTTAGAATTGTCGTCTGCTTTGTCGGTTATTCCAATATTTTCTTGTCAGGAGTTGTCCAGTATTGCCTTCTGATACAGACGTGACGGTCTTCATTTGTGTTTCTTCATCATGTCAGTTTGGGCTCAAGTCTTAATTTAGCGTCCTGAATTCAGGAATCTATTTTACCGGCAGTGTTAGTGCATGAATGGAACGATATTACCATAAGTAGATGTTGTAACCCATTTTCAGTTAATTTCGACTCTTATTTTGTACGTTATTTTACTTAATTTTGATGCGAATTCAGTCACAAAACTAACGTGCCACCATCTTGCTTTTCCGTGTTTGGTCCCACAAACCATGAAAATGTAACCAATCGGTGCAATGATTTTGGACGCTCGTTGTTGGGAAGGAACTAAAGTTTTGGGGTGTGGAGGGACGCTCACTCAGTCTGGCTCCGCGACTAAGCCATTATTGTCGTCAGTAGGGGACTTAGTAGGTGATGTCCTAAGTACGTTAAATCAGAACAGGCACCACTGAACACCACCGAAGTGACTCAGCAGCAGTGCAGGGTCTCCTCTGGTGTGTGGCCTCCTGGCGACCTAACATCGATGGTTCCCTGTGGACTGCCGACGCTGGAACTGCGACGGACGAACCCGGGTGTGGCCGTGTATGGGGGAATCTAAATGAGCGGCGTGGGAGTAATGCCAATGAAACGGTGCAGATGATGGGGCAGAAAAAAAAGAAGTTTTGGGGCGTTTAACTTGGGCTACAGTCGGCTGTTCTGTTCCGGACCATGTCAGTTCTTTTCCGGTGTTCAGAGTGTGTGTTCATCGCGCCGAACAGAGCTGTTGCCGAGTCTGTATGTCACTGAACCGTCGGTCTGCAGTGTGTCTCTCTGTTCAGCATGTTCTGAGTGTTAACACAGTTGTTAGTGGGCTTGCTGATCAGCGAAAAGCCATCCCTCCTACATTCCTTCCCCTCCCACCCCCTTGACCACCATCCCCCCAAACCCCCTCCCCACCATCCATACCCCCCACTCCCCCGTCTTGTCACACTGCTGACCACAGTTACTGCTGACCATAGTATAGTATAGTATAGTATAGTATAGTATAGTATAGTATAGTCTTTTTCTTCTTCATCTTCTCCCTCAACCCTGACAACCCTGGGACGCCGCACAGAAGAACTGTTCACCGGAGTCCCAACAGGTCTGTCAGCTGTGTGTTACGCCAAACGCTGTTCCTGTTCATTCTGCAGTGTTGTCAGTCCATCGTTTTCGTTTTCTGTCTTCTCCTCCCACTCCCTTCCTTAGCAGTTCCTTAGAAAATTGTTTCAGCAAGGATACCCAATGGCTTATAGCATAGCATGGCATAGTATAGCATAGCATAGCAGCCATTAAATGGCTTATAGCATAGCATAGCATGATTGAGTTTAGGCACATGTCAGCTTTGAAGAGGGACGCCTTGCAAGGAGGCCCGTGAGAGGAGGAAGGTAGCAGCAACCGTGCCATCTGAACCAGAACAGTTTCCCTGCCTCCCCCCCCCTCCTCAAACCGCCCCCCACCCCCACGCCCACCCCCACCCCGCTGTGAATGACCATGCCGATTGAGAACTGGACACCGCACAACCTGTCAGTCCACAACACATGACCTGTGCAAGCTGTCATCATCGAAACCGATGTATAGCATAGCCTAGCCTAGCATAGCCAAGCACAGGATAGCCTAGCCTAGCATAGCCAAACATAGCATAGCACAGCACAGCATAGCACAGTATAGGTTTGTTTGTTTTTTTTCAGCAGGAAGAGATGGGTGTGAAGACTCCGGAAGTTCCGTTAGCCTCTGTAGTGTCTGACTGACGATGAAAGGATGAGGGATGGGCATCCGGAGAAATGGAGCGTGTGTGTGTGTGTGTGTGTGTGTGTGTGTGTGTGTGTGTGTGTAAAGAGAAATGGTATTGACAAGCCCATCAACATTTCCTGGCCGGGTTTTGCATGTTTTTAGACGTCGCATAGATTTCTAGGTACGAAAATAAAGGAAATCATAATCAATGTAAACAAAGTAAAATCTCTCTCTCTTTCTCTCCCTGTGTCTCTGTATGTCTCTCTTTCTATTTATGTCTCTGTCTGTCTGTATCTGTCTCTCTGTCTCTCTCTAACACACACAGACACACACAGACACACACACACACACACACACATTCATGGACACACACACACAGACACACACACACACACACACACACACACACACACACAGTGCCCACGCAGCACAAGAGGAGTGGTGCCTCAGTGTAGCGCCCTGTGCTGTCAATACGCCTGACTCTCCATCGACCCGGTCCTCTCTGCCTTGCTGACGTCAGCCTCCGCTCCCCGCCTTCTGCCTCATCGCCCTCATCCCTCATAGATGTCTGTGATCAGTGTCTACCTCACATCCCTCATTGATGTCTGTCTTCAGTGTCTACCTCACATCCCTCATTGATGTCTGTCTTCATTCAGTGTCTACCTCACATCCCTCATTGATGTCTGTCTTCAGTGTCTACCTCACATCCCTCATTGATGTCTGTCTTCATTCAGTGTCTACCTCACATCCCTCATTGATGTCTGTCTTCTCTGTCTACCTCACATCCCTCATCCCTCAATGATGTCTGTATTCAGTGTGTACCTCACATCCCTCATCCCTCATTGATGTCTGCATTCAGTGTGTTTCCCTCATCAATCACTGAAGCCATGTGCATAAGTGCAGAGCGATGTGTGTGGCATCAGCACAGCTGTACGTGCTGGTGGAGGAATGTCGGTGTCCACTCCTCATTTTCTGCATGCTTTTCTCCCATCTGCCCGCTTCAGACAGGAGCTGCCGTCACCAAATACTGCATTCATGACCACGTTTATCGGGGGAATGGAAGGTAGCATTACTTACAAATGTCTCACACAAACTATCGCGGACTCTTCTCTGTGATAGTTATTAATAAACAGACCCAGTGGGCTTAGAATAGATCGTTGAGTTATCAGCAAGTGTTTTACAAATGTTAAGTCTAAAAGAATGGGTTATTATTATTATTATTTGATTATAATGATGTGATAAGAAACGCCAGAGTTTTTTTTTTTTTATATTCTTGGACTATGACACGAGTTGACGGAGTTTTGTTCCTGGGAAACAGTCAGATTTTCTCGGCATTTTCAAGGCAGTTTCGCAATGTCTGCGTTGAAATCCACATTGCAAAGGGCAGATGAGCTATTTTCTTTTAAATAATTTGGTATATGTTTATGGACATTCGTTTCAAAAATGTTTAGACAGGAAATAAAGAAATGGAATGTAGCTGTTTGTTTTGGTAATCAATGATATTTTTTATTCCACTGGGAAGTCACTTGTTGAATACATATATTGTAAACATAATTATGATAACCTGCCTGCATAATAGATAAAATAAGTAGATAAAATTTGGTCCACTTGAACTGATTTATGTGGTCTAAAATACTTTGCTTTGCGTCGAAGTAATTCATTTTCGAACTTCACAAGTTTCAGTTTCAGTTTCAGTAGCTCAAGGAGGCGTCACTGCGTTCGGACAAATCCATATACGCTACACCACATCTGCCAAGCACATGCCTGACCAGCAGCGTAACCCAACGCGCTTAGTCAGGCCTTGAGAAAAAAAAAATGTATATAGATAAGCGTACATAAATAAATAAATAAATAATAATTATGATATAAAAAAAAGATAGTAGTAATGAAAATAATGATAAAATAATAATAATCTTCACAAATACATGAGAACTAAAGTCTTCGTGCAATGATTAAGCAACAATGCTGTTGCCTCAGAGAACCAAAACATTGGCAACTGGGATAGTTTTTGAAGCCATTAGCAGACAAAAATATAACAAGAGAGGCAAGGCCTTCAAGACTCACTTGTGATAAATTACGTCCCCTAGCATTAATTACAGAGTAATTTCCCTTTTTTACTACCTGCACCAAAACGTTTACAAAATAAATAAAAATTCCATGCTTGGCAAAAGAAGTTCCTGTTTGAACAAAAAATGATAATAATAACTCTTCTTGCTGTTGTGTCAGAATAAGAGGTCAAAGTGCCAAGTTTAGAGAATACAAAAAATAAAAAATATAACACTAAATGCAGTTTGCATATAATTAGGCTTCATTTTTTTAATTTTTTGTGCCCATCCCAGAGGTGCAATATTGTTTTAAACAAGATGACTGGAAAGAACTGAATTTCCCTATTTTTATGCCAAATTTGGTGAAAACTGACAAAGTATTTGCAGAGAAAATGTCAATGTTAAAGTTTACCACGGACACACAGACACACGGACACACACGCACACACACACACACACAGACAACCGAACACCGGGTTAAAACATAGACTCACTTTGTTTACACAAGTGAGTCAAAAAAGTGGCACACGTTCTGTTTGATAGTTACCCATTTGAGAGATGTCTTTATTTTGATAGTCCCCATAGAAGCGCCTTTGTTATTTTGATAGGTGTCCGCCTAAAAGATGTCTCTTATTTTGATAAACGTCCACACAAAGGATTTTTGTTGTTATTTTGATAGTTCCCCAGAAGTTATGTCTTTGGTATTTTGATATTTGCCCTGAGAAAAAAATGTCTATTGTTTTTATAATTGCACGTAGAAATGATATCTGTTATTTTGATAGTTTCCCCATGTGTGTGTGTGTGTGTGTGTGTGTGTGTGTGTGTGTGTGTGTGTGTGTGTGTGTGTGTGTGTGTGTGTGTAGTCACATTTTGGTGTGTGTATGTAACATAGATATGATGTATTATGTTAACAAAAGCGTTTTTGTAAAGCACCTAGAGCAGATTTCTGGATAGTGTGCTGTATAAGTATCCATTATTATTATTATTATTACAAAAGATGTCTGTTATGGTCATAGTTGCCCGTTGCAAATATGTCTTTATTTTTTTGACAGTGACAGCCCTTCGCGTCTGATAAAGACTTTTTTGTCATTAGATTATTTGACGTCCTCGGTCTCTCACGTGTATCGTTTTTGAATGTTGGTCTGGGGTGCTGTAGCGTTTGGCGTGTGGGCATTTGCATGTCCAATGTCAGCGGAAAGTTCTGGCGAAGGCGAGGCCAAAATCAGTGGTATGTGGAACTGCAAGAATCAGTGGTATGTGGAGCAGCAAGAATCAGTGGTATATGGAGCAGCAAGAATCAGTGGTAAATGGAGCAGCAAGAATCAAGCAGTAAGAATCAGTGGTAAGTGGAGCAGCAAGAATCAGTGGTATGTGGAGCAGCAAGAATCAGTGGTATGTGGAACTGCAAGAATCAGTGGTATGTGGAGCAGCAAGAATCAGTGGTAAATGGAGCAGCAAGAATCAAGCAGCAAGAATCAGTGGTATGTGGAGCAGCAAGAATCAGTGGTATGTGGAGCAGTATGTGGAGCAACAAGAATCAGTGGTATATGGAGCAGCAAGAATCAGTAGAATCAGTGGTATGTGGAGCAGCAAGAATCAGTGGTATGTGGAACTGCAATAATCAGTGGTATGTGGAACTGCAAGAATCAGTGGTATGTGGAGCAGCAGGAATCAGCGGTATGTGGAGCAGCAAGAATCAGTGGTATGTGGAGCAGTATGTGGAGCAACAAGAATCAGTGGTATGTGGAGCAACAAGAATCAGTGGTATGTGGAGCAGCAAGAATCAGTGGTATGTGGAGCAGTATGTGGAGCAACAAGAATCAGTGGTATGTGGAGCAGCAAGAATCAGTGGTATGTGGAGCAGTATGTGGAGCAACAAGAATCAGTGGTATGTGGAGCAGCAAGAATCAGTGGTATGTGGAGCAGTATGTGGAGCAACAAGAATCAGTGGTATGTGGAGCAGCAAGAATCAGTGGTATGTGGAGCAGCAAGAACACTGAACACTGAGCATTGACGGCAGTGTCTGTCTGACCTATACATACCAAGTGGATGTGTGTGCTTTGTCTTTAGGTTTAATTAGCTTGTGCTCTAGTGTCACGTGCAGCAAGATCGGCAACACTGACATCATCAGTTACATTGTTCGTGCATAACGGTTGCGGATTACACCGTTGTTCAAGTTGCAGCTGACATCATTTGATGTTGTCCAGGCAACTAAACAGCTGTCGTGCAAAGCGAGGCTTATGAACATTGCCAAAATATCTACGTGAAGTAGGTTCATTGTTGTGAATGAGGATCCTATTAACCATTTGCCTCAAGAATCAACCAGTTTCAGTTTGACGGGGGGAAAAGTTGGATCAAAATTCGGCATTCTAAGTAAGCAGGGTCTGTTAGTGTGTTTTTTGTACGTTGGCTTGTTTGTTGCTTTCAGAGACGGATCAGATTGTTTGTATGTTGGCTTGTTTGTTGCTCTCAGAGACGGATCAGATTGTTTGTATGTTGGCTTGTTTGTTGTTTTCAGAGACGGATCAGATTGTTTGTATGTTGGCTTGTTTGTTGCTTTCAGAGACGGATCAGATTGTTTGTATGTTGGCTTGTTTGTTGTTTTCAGAGACGGATCAGATTGTTTGTATGTTGGCTTGTTTGTTGCTTTCAGAGACGGATCAGATTGTTTGTATGTTGGCTTGTTTGTTGCTTTCAGAGACGGATCAGATTGTTTGTATGTTGGCTTGTTTGTTGTTTTCAGAGACGGATCAGACAAAAAACGTTCAGACAGAAACAGCGAATGAGTTTGTGAGAAGGTCATGCCTTACATTATACAAAACTTACTGTCTGCGCAGTCCGGGATTATATTCCCGTAGTGACGATATTCATAGATGATCAGTTTGCTTCTGTTTTTCTTTTCATGGCATAATGGAGAACATTGTGTAATGAGAGGTTCGTGCAATTGTCTCTGATGATGTTTTGCTGTGCTGATGTTTTGTTTTTGTGTATGGCGTCACTGCTTTCTCTCTCTCTCTCTGTGTAATTGCGTTTGCGTTTGCGCGAGTGTGAATGTGTGTGTGCGTGGGCGCGCGCGCGCTCGTGCGTGTGTATGTTAGTCCATGCGCGCGCGCGTGTGTGTGTGTGTGTGTGTGCTGATAATAGTTGCACAGTGCTGGCTGTGTTAATAATTATGGTAGTGTGCTGGCTTCGGTGGATGTTGTGCTCAGTGCTGGTTATACTGAAAACTCTGGTACACTGCTGGCTGCGTTGATAACTTTGGTACACTGCTGAAAACTTTCGAACACTACTGTGTTGATAACTTTGGTACACTGTTGGCTGTGTTGATAACTTTGGTACACTGCTGTGTTGATAACTCAGTTTCAGTTTCAGTAGCTCAAGGAGGCGTCACTGCGTTCGGACAAATCCATATACGCTACACCACATCTGCCAAGCAGATGCCTGACCAGCAGCGTAACCCAACGCGCTTAGTCAGGCCTTGAGGAAAAAAAAAGAAAAAAAGAAAGAAAAAAAGGTGAATCAATGATAGATAAGCTTACACAAATAAATAAATAAATAATAAATAATAACTATAATTAAAAAAAAAAAAAAAAAAAAAAAGCAAATAGATGTAAAACATTAAGACACACATTCACATATACACCCACACATGCATAACAGATATGCACCGAACACGCAGTTTCACAGATATGAAAGCAGGTCAAATACATATAAACGTACATGAGCTCCAACACACACACACACACACACACACACCACACACATTACCCTGCACCTCCTCTACCCCCCTCCTCCACACACTCATTTCTAGTCTACGTATCACAGCTTCCACGGCACACACACACACACACACACACACACACACACACACACACACACACACACACACACACACACACACACACACACACACAGATGAACACTTACTTGTACAAGCGCACACACATATGCCCATATCTCCACACACATATGTACAAAGATATATATATATATATACGTTCCAATATCCTGTTCCTCCCACAGTGTAGGCATGCATACACTCACATACCTCATCCTCTACCCCACCTCCCTCCGCACCTCCACCTCCCCCTCACACACACACACACACACACACACACACACACACACACACACGCACGTGCACAGAACTCTACTGACACTTGTGTACACTTACACTCTCGCGCATGCACAAACGCACTCAAAAATACAGACCCACACATGCACACAAACACACACATACACACACGCACAGAGGCTGCCACTGATTGGCCGCAAGAGGGATGGGAAAAGATCTCTGATGCCAAGAACGTGGCGTATAGTGTGTTGCTCAGTCTATTGTATTTGGAAAAGCCCACAGAGACTCTGTTCCGTTTTGAAGAAATTTGCGCAATGTTGGTTTGGAAATGATGCCGATATTTGTTTGATTAGCAAAGCATCGTGCTCTGCCTTTCGTGTTAGACTTACGGCCACTCCCTCTCTCTGCTTTTATTTCTTTGAGGCGATCGATGGTGTGATGGCCTTGTACCTGTTCTTTTTGATATTCTTTGACTTTTCTGAAGATTTCCGATTTTCCTAGATGTAGGCCGCTCGTTGGTGTTGCGTTACCAGCAAGTCTGTCAGCTCGCTCATTTCCCTTAACACCTGCATGTCCCGGGCAGTATGACCATGTGAGTTTTTTAATCTGAAAGTTGCGCATTGCCTTATGCCACTCTGGGCTTCCCATTCCGTTTTCAATTTTCTGTATGAGGTTCATTGAGTCGGTTAGAATCATGGCATGTTGGTTTCCGGGCGTATGGATGGACGATAGCCACTGGAGGGCATGTGTCACAGCTTCAACTTCCATCGTTAGGCTGGAGGTTGTGACTTTGTAGGCAACATTCTCTTCCCTAACTGTTTTTCCATTTTGTTTCGCAGTGAATCCCCAACCGGATTGGTCTTTGGTGACTGAGCCATCTGTGTATATGATGATGTCCTCTTCTTTACTGTTTTCTTCTATGAGTAGTTTCACTTCCGCATCAGTTTTGCCCTCTGGCCATTCCCGACAATGTCTTCCTAGAGTGGGTGAAGTGGCTGTGTTGAATAGATGGTTGAGGGTTTCGGGGTTTTTCTCCCATTCTTTTGTTTTTTTCAGGTCTTGTAGTCGGCATACTAGCTGGATTGTGTCTTCTGCTTGCCCCATCCATGATCTTCCTCGTCCTAGGCGGCTGCCTTTTGGTTCTTTGACTGCGTCATGCAGTGGGTTTTGAGGGTTTTCTAATGCTTTGAAGTAGGTCTTGACCTGTTCTAACTTGTTTCTGGCCTGCACTGAAGGAAGGTCAAGCAGGTATCGCATGGTTTCTGTGGGCGTGTCTTTTGTTGTTCCAAGGATCAGCCTCATAGCTTCATTTTGGACTCTTTCTAATTTTAGGAGGTTGCTTTGAGACGGTGTTGTTAGCCCAAGTCCGTAGTCGATCACACTGAGGACGAGTGATTGGTATAGCAGGAAGAGGTGGCGTTGTTCAATACCTTTGCTTGCCATTGCTTTTAAGACTGAAAGGCCCTTTTTGCATTTGAGAACAGTATTTTCCGTATGTTTTCTGAAGGTCAGCATCCTGTCGAATTGTATTCCAAGGTAGCGTAGGCATTCAGTTTTCTCGATCTGAATCCCATCGAGTGACACAGAAGGTGGTGATTTGCTCGCGGTTCTGTTGTTGAGGGTGCACAGCAACGTTTGGGCTTTCGCTGGATTGATGGAAGATCCTGTGTCTTTGCACCATTGAGCAATATTGTTTAGTTGTTTCTGGACGGCTTTAGTTCTTTCCTGAGCATCTTTCGAAGGTTTGAAGACCAGGCCATCATCCGCAAGAGTAAGCACCCGAGCTATTCCATTGTTGTTTAAGTCTGCAAGGCCCTTCGTGTAGACATTGTAGAGGACAGGAGAAAGCGGAGACCCTTGTGGCAGTCCCATGGATAGTTTAGAAGGTGCAGACATCCAATCTCCGAGGCGTAGGACGACGGTTCTTTCCTGAAGCGCTGCTGCTATCCATCTTGTCAGTGTCAAACTTACTCCATACCTTAGTAGCAGCTCCATGAGGTGCGCAAACTGGACCTTATTGTAGGCATCTTCAAGATCGATTGCTACTGCTAGTGTTTCTTCTTTTCTTTGAAATCCTTCATACACCTCATATGCAAAAGCAGCTGCGTTTTCCCATGTGGACTTGCCTGTTCTGTAACCACCTTGATTTGAAGGGAGAATGTGCCTGTGTTCAAGATCCCTTGCAAGTTTCCTGGCTATCATGCGTTCCATGAGCTTTCCAGCAATGTTTTGCATGGTTAGGATCTGGTAGCCACTTACCTGATGATGGTCCTTTCCTGGTTTTGGTATGGGTTTTAAGAAGCTGTGTGTCCAGTCCTCCGGGACATGTCCATTGTGGAAACTGTTTTGATATAGATTGAAAAGGTTGCTTCTGTCTTCTTCCGATAGTTCCTTGATGTCCGAGTAGCGAACTTTGTCTGGGCCAGGAGCTGATTCTTTCTTGCATTTAGCTATTGCTTCGTTTAGATCATCTATTGTCAAGTCATCATCAGGTCCAGTCTGCATAAGGGTTTGGTTTAACTCCTCAACATATTTCTTTTTCTCATCTAAGTTTCTTTGATCGCTCTGTTGTATGAAACGTTTGAGCAGGGCGGATCCTTTTTCTTCGTTTGTCTTAAGCTTGGTTCCGTCAGTGTCTACCATGTCTGGGGTTGTTGTTGTGCACGTTTTCCCTTCCATGCGACGATAAAATTGCCAGAACTCTGTCAATGTTGAGTCATAACTGAGTGCCTCGCAAAACTGTTTCCACTTGTCATTTTTGGCCTCTTGAGCAATGATTTCAAACTGTTTAGTTTTTTCTTTCATTTTTGTTTCAATATCTTTGTCCGGAGATGGTTTTGTTCTTTCTTTTTGCCAAAGTTTGACAGCCGCATGTTTTTCTATCCAGGCTCTCTCTGTGTCGGTATTCTACCATGGGGGCTGAATAGTTTGCATCCTGTTCAGTGCCGTTCTTTTGTTTCTTCTGCGTCTTAATTTTTCGATGATGGTTGTCTCTTTGTTTTCATACTGAAATGGATCACGCGGTTTCATACAGGGTTTATCTGACAGTTTCTGTAGACTGAACACTACCGGGAGGTGGTCACTGCCTTGGTGTGGAAGCGTCTCTGCATTGATAACTTTGGTACACTACTGTGTTGATAACTTTGGTACACTGCTGACTGCGTTGATAACTTTGGTACACTATTGTGTTGATAACTTTGGTACACTGCTGGCTGCGTTGTTAACTTTGGTACACTACTGTGTTGATAACTCTGGTACACTGCTGGCTGTGTTGATAACTTTGGTATACTGCTGGCTGTGTTCATAACTTTGGTACACTGCTGGCTGTGTTGATAACTGTGGTACATCATTGGCTGTGTTGACAACATTGGTACACTACTGCGTTGATAACTTTGGTACACTGCTGGCTGTGTTGATAACTTTGGTAGACAGTTGATAACTGTGGTACACAGCTGTGTTGATAACTGTGGTACACCACTGGCTGTGTTGAAAACTTTGGTACGCTGCTGGCTGTGTTGATAACTTTGGTACACTGCTGTGTTGATAACTTTGGTACACTGCTGGCTGTGTTGATAACTTTGGTACACCACTGGCTGTGTTGATAACTGTGGTACATTGCTGGCTGTGTTGATAACTTTGGTACACTGCTGTGTTGATAACTTTGGTACACTGCTGGCTGTGTTGATAACTTTGGTACACTACTGTGTTGATAACTTTGGTTCACCGCTGGCTGTGTTGATAACTTTGGTACACTGCTGGCTGTGTTGATAACTTTGGTACACCGCTGGCTGTGTTGATAACTTTGGTACACCGGTGGCTGTGTTGATAACTTTGGTACACCGCTGGCTGTGTTGATAACTTTGGTACACCGCTGGCTGTGTTGATAACTTTGGTACACTGCTGTGTTGATAACTTTGGTACACTGCTGGCTGTGTTGATAACTTTGGTACACCGGTGGCTGTGTTGATAACTTTGGTACACCGCTGGCTGTGTTGATAACTTTGGTACACCGGTGGCTGTGTTGATAACTTTGGTACACCGGTGGCTGTGTTGATAACTGTGGTACACTGCTGTATTGATAGCTTTAGTACACTGCTGGCTGTGTTGATAACTTCGGTACACCGCTGTGTTGATAACTTTGATACACTGCTGTGTTGATACCTTTGATATACTAATGTCTGCGCTGATAACTATGCAACACTGCTGCCTATGCTGATAACTATGGTATACTGCTGGCTATGCTGATAACTATGGTATAATGTTGCCTGTGCTGATAACTATGGTATAGTGCTGCCTATGCTGATAACTATGGTATAGTGTTGCCTATGCTGATAACTATGGTATATTGCTGCCTATGCTGATAACTATGGTATAGTGTTGCCTATGCTGATAACTGTGGTATACTGTTGCCTAGTCTGATAACTATGTAACACTGCTGCCTATGCTGATAACTCTGGTACAATGCTGGCTGTACTGATAACTGTGGCTAAGTGTAAATTTTGGTGATGAGAACGTCACCGTGCTAGCTGTGGTTTTACCATCTCGTGTTCCGTTCCATAGACACTGTCCTCACTGTCAAACATTTTGACGTGAATGACTATTGCACAATGTATGTACTTTTATTCGCGTGTGTGCGTGCGTGCGTGCGTGCGTGTGTGTGTGTGTGTGTGTGTGTGTGTGTGTGTGTGCGTGTGTGATCAGTGTGTCACTCACATACAGGAGAGAGAGAATGTGTGTGTGAGAGAGAGGAGAGACAGAGAGGGGTAGAGAGAGAGAGAGAGAGAGAGAGAGAGAGGGGGGGGGGTGGATTTTGTCGATACCCCGCAGATGACTAGCAAGTCACAGACATTGACAGCTGTCATGGCAGGAGGGATCAATGAGGGTGGTTGCTGCTGTAGGTATCGGCCCGCGTATCTTGGAGAGTGGGTGGATGTGAGAGGGCTGTGTGCGAGTGGGCTGGATATCTAGCTCGATGGGTATATAGTATACCGATAAGACTGGAGGTGGATAGTTCTGTGGAAAGGAGTGCCTGTAGAAGCCATTTTGGTGAAGTGAGTGGAGCTGTGTTTTACACCCCAACGACAGGTTTCCACTCATGTCCATTGTCTGTGTGTTTCAGATGAACACTCCATTGGAGGACTGTTGACCTAATGATTGTACCTGCTGCCTCTGGATGTGTTGGGATTCAGCACTGACACAGCAATGGTGCGAATCACGCTCCTCGGACATCGTGGATGATGTGTGTTTCACTTGCCTTAAAATGACCCGTGCTTTGCTCAACCCCGAGAAAAAAACCAAATTGTGTTCCGATGTGTGTGGAAGACTGTTCCTAAAGTGGCCTTGTGTGCACAGCCCCTCGTGCTGAGGTGTCCACTGCTGTTCTGTGTCCACATAAAACTAAAGACCTCGCTGCGCACATTTGTGCTTCAGGGAGAATTACACTGCTTCGCATGCCGATGTCCACTACACTGCTTCACGAGCCGTTGTCAAGTACACTGCTTCACGTGCCTATATCCACAACACTGCTTCACATGCCTATATCCACAACACTGCTTCACGTGCCGATGTCCAAACAGCTCATGGGTTCTCAGACCTGCCGGCAGCAGTGTTAGGTCCCGAGGCCTGAAGGGAGTTGTCTTCATCCTGTGACACTGCACTGAGTGCTGTCTTCAGTCATCTACACATCTACACGCTGCCTCCCTCAGTGTCCACAGCCAGGGTCCAGTCAGCAGCGCTGTGTGCTCACCGGCCAACTCTCACCGGCCAACCCTCACCGGCCAACCCTCATCGGCCAGCCCCTCACCGGCCAGCCCTCACCGGCCAGCCCTCGGCGTCAGACTGGAGAGGAATGGCCAAGCCGTGAGTACTGCCTGGTCACGGGGACACATTGACCACACGTGTTGACAGGCCGTGTCCATAGTGTAGCACGACAGCGGTATTTTTTACCATATACATGCTAGATAAACAATGGTAATGACAGATATGCTGCATGCCTTCAGCGTACATCCATTAGCTCCATAAACAAATACCTGTCTTTAGAAGCAAGCAAAACATCACGTAGAAGAAAAATTATCACAACGTATAGCATTATCACACATTCTTTGTTGTAGACGAATAATTTTCACATTGTGTACAATTATCACACGTTCATTGCTGTATCAGTGTAGCAGAACAGTTCTCACGATGTATACTATTATCGTACATTGTTTGCTACACTAGAACAATATTATTACAATGTATATTATTGTTACATCCTGTTATGTCACAACACGAGGGTAATTTTCAAAACACCTCTGGTTTGGTTACATGTCCACAATGTGTCCATCTTTATCGTTGTTAGAATTATTGTATAAAACAAATATAAACTTTATGTAGAATTTCCTGTTTTCTCAATCCTGTATTTGTGGCAATGGCTATAAGCGAGCACCTATGAAGTCTAATGAATAAATGTTTGCGACCATCCCAGACAGCAATTTATTCTTAAGTTCTGTTAGCTGAACATCCTGTTCATTACAGTATTTCACCTCTTGAAGAATCATCGTGTTTTCACCCTCACTGGTATCACGATGTGCTCACTTCCGTCAGTATTTTGTTACACTGTCCTGCTGCTCATCTCACCACTTGTGGTATCAGAACATAACGATTATGGCACAGCTTATTTTCAGCTCCTGTAGTATTATTTATACTTTCATACTTTCACCTGCTGTAATATTGAGGAAGGGTACTTTTGACAGAGCTTAACTCAACACTTTTTCATTAAGCTACTGTTAGTACACAAGCATTATACCAGAGGCTTCACGAAGGCGTCCTGACGTTGCCCGGTTCCATTTCAGCGGTGTGAACCCTGCTAACAAGTGCAGACACTATTTGTTGTGTTGGAGGGACAAAAATCCAACTACAGGGCTTCTCTTACAGCCAGGAAAATGGTTTCACCATGGTACCCTCACGTTATGCCTTGGTGCCTGACTCAGCACCCTCACGATGTGCCTTGGTGCCTGACTCAGCACCCTCACGACGTGCCTTGGTGCCTGACTCAGCACCCTCACGACGTGCCTTGGTGCCTGACTCGGCACCCTCACGATGTGCCTTGGTGCCTGACTCAGCACCCTCACGACGTGCCTTGGTGCCTGACTCAGCACCCTCACGACGTGCCTTGGTGCCTGACTCTCACGAAGTAGGCGGGAGGGGTGTGTGTGAGGAGGGGGGTGGGGAGGTGTGGGGGGAGCGGGGAGGTGTGGGGTGGGGGTGGTACCACCTACATTACCCACCATCTTTGACATCCTCGGCTGCCTGCACTGGGTGATGTCAGTGACGTCGATGTTGATGGTTGTCAGCAGATCGATGGGACATTTCTGCCATTTCAGTAACAGGGTGTGGTGTGGGGGTGGGGAAGACTGCTGATTGAGGGAGGGTTGGGGGTCGGAGGGGGGGGGGAGAGTCGAGGGGGGGGGGGAGGGTTGGGGTCCATGGAAAAACCAAAGGACACACCAACTGTTGGTCTGTGATGACGTCACATTGTTGGTGTGCGGTAGAAGTCACAGTGTTGGTCTGTACTGGTCGTCACAGTGGTGGTGCTGTACAGACTACAGTCAGTAACATTATATATATATATATATATATATATATATATATATATATATATATGTATGTATATATGGAGAGAGAGAGAGAGAGAGAGAGAGAGAGAGAGATACATACATGCATACATACATACATACATAGACAGATGAAAAGAGAGAGGGGTGGAGGGGAGAGTGAGTGAGAGAGTGAGTGAGTGAGAGAGAGAGAGAGAGAGAGAGAGAGAGAGAGAGAGAGAGAGAGAGAGAGAGAAGGCAGCAGTCAGTTACAGTCAGTAACAGACAGTAACGGTCAGTACAAGTATTCATGAGCTGTACAGACAGCGGTCAGTAACGGTAGCACGTGCTGTGTGCGGACAGGGCCGGGCCGTGTGACGTCACCATGGGCTTTCTCCTGACCGTCACCAAGCCCCTCCTCCCCCTCCTCCCCCTCCTGCTTCTGCTTCACCCTGCCTCCACGGTCACCGGTCAGTGCTCTGTCTGTCTGTCTGTTTATCTCTCTCTCTGTGTCTCTGTCTGTTCATCTGCCTGTCTCTGTTTCTCCCTGTCTGTCTCTTTCTCTCTTTCTTTCTGTCTCTGTCTGTCTGTCTGCTTTTATGTTTCCCCTTTTTTCATTGATGTACACGCAATCGTTTTAAGCGCATTCACGCATTCAGGCACGCAGTGGCACACACACACACACACACACACACACACACACACACACACACACACACACACACACACACACACACACACACACACACACACACACACACACACACACACACACACACTCTACCCCCCAAGCCCCCTTTTATATTAAAAGTAAGCACAACGCACATGACGCTTCTTTTCAGTCCATCCGTCCGTCCGTCCGTCTATTCCCTACCCATCCATCCATTCATCCATCCATCTATCCATAACATCTCTTTTGTTTACGGCGCGTTTGAATAGTTTTATAGTTTTATGTATTTTGGGACTTTTACCTACTGCACCGTTTTATTTATTTATTTGTTATTTATTTATTCATTCATTTATTTTATCCATTCATTTATTCATTTGTCTTCCTTTCCATCTTGCTGGTGTGATCATTGATCATGATCATGATGAAGGACTATCACTCAGCCCTGTCGCTGGCTGCTCAGAGACACCTGCACTGTAGACCTTCAGAACAGCACTAGCACTGCGGGATTGTGGGTCACGTGGGTGCAGAGCGTGACGTCACGTCTTGCTTGCCACCAGTGTTGTTCTTTTTTTTCTCTTTTATTTATTTACTTTTTCATCGACACAGCAGCAGACAGGGGGTAGAGGACGGGGTGTGTGTGTGTGTGTGTGAGGGTGAGGGGGGGGGGGGCGGTCGTAAATAGCAAAAGGGGCACAGGCAAGAGAAATAATCCATAACCATGTCAGCTTGTTTACCTGTGCAGCAAACACTCCTGTGGTAGACGGATTAAAAGTCGTTGCTCTTGGGTTTTTGCCATATATGTACGTGCCATTGACACAGCGACATGGCTGTAAACAGCACAATGGGAAACGAATCGATAGTTTTGTTTGTGTTTTATCATTTTGCCGTTCATCAAACATTGACAACCATTGTGACGATTACTGTCGAGGACAACGGCCTCGCTGCAGGCGAACTTGAACAGTGTGGGAAAAGCTGAACCGAGTCCTGTGACTAAATTACCTCGGGGTAAAACATCTGCTTGAGAGAGAGCTCGGTGGTAAGCTCTCAGTGCTGTATGATATGATAGTCGTGCCCAACTATGACCATCAAAACAGCAGAAGAGGCAACTGCTGTCCCGACTATCTGGGCTAGAATTTTATTATAGTGGAGAGTGTCTTACCCAAGTTACATCCCCCTCTCTCGGCCAAGAAGGTTTTAGGACAGTCGGCGTTAGGATAGTTCACAACGGCCAGCTAGGCCCCTATGCGTCAGCACTAAGAGCCAGTGCAATTTTGCTTCCTAGTTTGATAATCATAGTCCTTCAGAAAAAAAACAAACAACTTAGCTGTAAACGATTTCCCATTGCAATGGAGAAATAATTGATAATACTCAATATTGTACCACACTGTCATACAGTCCATAGGGTGTTGTGAGAAGTTTATCACACGGTCATACTGTATATAGGGTGTTATAAAAATTTTACAACATTGTCATACGGCCAATGGGAGGTTGTAATAACGGTACCACTTTATCATACTGTCTGTACGCGTTGTAAGAACTGTACAATATTGTCATATAACCTACAAAGTGTTGTAATAACTGTACTACATTGTCATACAGTCTGAAGGTGTAAGAACTATACCGCATCGTCGTATAATCTATAGCGTGTTGGAAGTACCTTCTTCCAAAATGTCATACAGCATATATAGGTTACCATAGGGATTCATAAAGGCCCCCAGCAGTCATACAGTTGATAGGGTGTTGTAAGAATTGTCCAACATCCCACACAGTGTGTATGTAAGAATTGTCCAACATCCCACAAGGAGTGTATGTAAAAATTGTCCAACATCCTACACAGTGTGTATGTAAGAATTGTCCAACATCCCACACAGTGTGTATGTAAGAATTGTCCAACATCCTACACAGTGTGTATATAAGAATTATCCAACATCCCACATGGAGTGTATGTAAGAATTGTCCAACATCCCACATGGAGTGTATGTAAGAATTGTCCAACATCCCACATGGAGTGTATGTACGAATTGTCCAACATCCCACATGGAGTGTATGTAAGAATTGTCCAACATCCCACACAGTGTGTATGTAAGAATTGTCCAACATCCCGCCCAGTGTGTATATACGAATTGTCCAACATCCCACATGGAGTGTATGTAAGAATTGTCCAACATCCCACATGAAGTGTATGTACGAATTGTCCAACATCCCACATGGAGTGTATGTAAGAATTGTCCAACATCCCACAGTGTGTATATACGAATTGTCCAACATCCCACATGGAGTGTATGTAAGAATTGTCCAATCCCACATGAAGTGTATGTAAGAATTGTCCAATCCCACATGGAGTGTATGTAAGAATTGTCCAATCCCACATGGAGTGTATGTAAGAATTGTCCAACATCCCACATGGAGTGTATGTAAGAATTGTCCAACATCCCACACAGTGTGTATGTAAGAATTGTCCAACATCCCACACAGTGTGTATGTAAGAATTGTCCAACATCCCACATGAAGTGTATGTAACAATTGTCCAACATCCCACATGGAGTGTATGTAACAATTGTCCAACATCCCACATGGAGTGTATGTAACAATTGTCCAACATCCCACATGAAGTGTATGTAACAGTTGTCCAACATCCCACATGGAGTGTATGTAAGAATTGTCCAACATCCCACACAGTGTGTATTTAAGAATTGTCCAACATCCCACATGGAGTGTATGTAAGAATTGTCCAACATCCCACGTGGAGTGTATGTAACAATTGTCCAACATCCCACATGGAGTGTATGTAACAATTGTCCAACATCCCACATGGAGTGTATGTAACAATTGTCCAACATCCCACATGAAGTGTATGTAACAGTTGTCCAACATCCCACGTGGAGTGTATGTAACAATTGTCCAACAACCTCCAGGCGTGCTGTGTGTACAGATGTGCCTCCCCGGATTATACCCCCACCCCCAGTAGTTATACAGGTGTGGTGAGAATTGAATTGTGCAACATCCTCCAGATGTTCTAAGCGTACAGGCAATCCTCCCCGGATCATAGAACCCCGATCAGTCATACAGGTGTGGTACGACTTGCCCAACAACCCCCAGGTGTTCTCTCTGTGTACAGGCGTACCTCTCCGGATCACATAGCCCCCCAACCCCGTCCCCCATCAGTCATACAGGTATGGTAAAACTTGCGCAACAACCTCTAGGTGTTCTATATGTACAGGTGTGCCTCCCCGTATCCTATAACACCCATCTTCCCAGCAAGTCATACAGGTGTGGTAAGACCAACAACCTCCAGCTGTGTTGTATGTACAGACATACCTCCCCGGATTATAGACCCCCATCAGCCATACAGGTGTGTTAAGACTTGCACAACATCCCCCAAGACCCCAGAACCTCCCCATCAGCCATACAGGTGTGTTAAGACTTGCACAACATCCCCCAAGACCCCAGAACCTCCCCATCAGCCATACAGGTGTGTTAAGACTTGCACAACATCCCCCAAGACCCCAGAACCTCCCCATCAGCCATACAGGTGTGTTAAGACTTGCACAACATCCCCCAAGACCCCAGAACCTCCCCATCAGCCATACAGGTGTGTTAAGACTTGCACAACATCCCCCAAGACCCCAGAACCTCCCCATCAGCCATACAGGTGTGTTAAGACTTGCACAACATCCCCCAAGACCCCAGAACCTCCCCATTAGTCATACAGGTGTGTTAAGACTTGCACAACATCCCCCAAGACCCCAGAACCTCCCCATCAGCCATACAGGTGTGTTAAGACTTGCACAACATCCCCCAAGACCCCAGAACCTCCCCATTAGTCATACAGGTGTGGTAAGACTTGCCCAACAACCCCCAAGGTGTTTTCTATGTGTACAGACGTGCCTCCCCAGATCATAGTACACCCCCACCCTCCCCCAATCCCTCAGTAGTCATAAAGGTGTGGTAAGACTTGCCCAACAACCTCCAGGTGTTGTCTGTGTGTACAGACGTGCCTCCCCGGATCATATAACTCCCCACCCCCACCCTCATCCGTCAGCAGTCATACAGGTCAGTAACTGCTGTCAAAACCCCCCTTCCGGTCATGCAAGTGCGGTGAGACTTGCCCAACACCCCCCAGGTGTTTTCTATGTGTACAGACGTGCCTCCCCGGATCATAGAGGCGCCCATCAGCCAGAAGGTGGCGGACATGGGCAAGGTGAGCTTCGTGTGTCGGGCCAGTGGCCACCCGGCTCCCACCTTCCACTGGGAGCGGAACCGGAAGCGGCTGACCAAGAACCGCAACCGCTACAAGGTGGTGGAGGCCCCCCAGATGTCCGTGCTGAGGATCGAGCCGGTACGGGGCAAGAGGGACCACAATATGGTCATCTCCTGTGTGGCCGACAACGGGCTGGGTCAGGCCCGCGCGGAGGCCACGCTGACTGTGTACGTCAAGGACAACGGCAAAGGTCGGCTGGGTCTGGGGAGCGGGGCTCATTCTGTGATAATGATGATGGTGGCGATGGCGATGATCCGCGATGATGATGATGATGAGAAGAAGCAGAGAGAAGACGAAGAAGAAGAAAATGATACTACTAATACTACTGCTACTACTAAGAAGAAAAAGAAGAAGACGCAGATGATGATGATGATGATGATGATGATGATGAGAAGTAGAGAGAAGACGAAGAAGAAGAAAATGATACTACTACTACTACTGCTACAACTAAGAAGAAAAAGAAGAAGAAGACGCAGATGATGATGATGATGATGATGATGATAACGATAATGATGATTATGAAGATGATGGTTAGAAGAAGAAGAAGTTGCTGATGTGTGATACAGTGAATAGGAGTGATTGTGTTTACTGTAAGAACAAAACAAAACGAAAACAACAACAACAAAACAACACAAAGATGCTGCTGCTGCTGCTGCTACTACTCATGAGATGTTTGGTGTGTGTGATGACACAGCTCATGAGATGTTTGGCGTGTGTGATGCTGTTGGTTGGCGGGGATAAAATCGGTCATACACGTAAAAGCCCTCTCCTGCATACGAGTCGCAACCCCTTGCCGACGACGAAGAAGAAGTGCAGTCAGGACGATATAATTGTGCAGCCTTGACCATGTAGCTATGTAGTCAGAACGATGTAGATGTGCAAAGAGGACGATGTAGATATGCAAAAAGGACGTTGTAGATGTTCAAAGAGGACGACGTAGCTATGCAGTCAGGACTATGTAGATGTGCAAAGAGGAATATCTAGATGTGCAGTCAGGACGATGTAGATGTGCAGTCAGGACGATGTAGACGTTCAAAGAGGACGACGTAGCTATGCAGTCAGGACTATGTAGATGTGCAAAGAGGAATATCTAGATGTGCAGCCAGGACGATGTAGATGTGCAAAGATGACGATGTAGATGTGCAGTCGGGACAATGTAGATGTGCAAAGAAGACGATGTTATTGTGCAAAGAGGACGATGTAGATATGCAGTCAGGACGATGTAGATGTGCAAAGAGGACGATGTAGATATGCAGTCAGGACGATGTAGATGTGCAAAGAGGACGATGTAGATATGCAGTCAGGACGATGTAGATGTGCAAAGAGGACGACGTAGATGACTTAGGCTGCACTACTGTGAAACTGTGTTTAGAATAGTTTCAGATTTTCTTTCCGCCTTTCTTTCCTTGTTTCCATTCTCCTCCTTCTCCTCCTCCTCCTCCTCCTCCTCTTCTTCTTCTCTTCCTCCTCCCCCTCCTCCTCCTCCTCTTTCTTCTTCTTCTTTCTGTTTCTTTTTTGTTTTTTAATTTTTTTTTATATAGATTTTCTTGATACGCAGTTGGGTTTTGTATGTTTTTGTTTTTTTCAGAATTGATGAATAAAATCTACCGCACTGTGTTGAGCTGTTGAGCAGATAGAGCAGTGAAACAACGTGATTATGCTGTGAGAATTATGTGGTGTTATGCAGTTCTAAGCCCCAAAGCGGTGAGCGAGACAGCAGGTCAGGCTATGTGGGGCAAAAAAAGCAGAAAGAAGGAACGATGGCATGGCTGACTTGTTGCCATGACGACAGCTGCGGCAGAAAAAAAAGCGATCAATATTCATTGGCTGCCAGCCGCAGTGACTCCGGCGAAGGGCTTGATTTTTTTCCCCCCGTGAACACTGAATGACTCACACTGCTCCACTGCCTGCCTCTGTTTGGTCGTTCAGTGTACATTGCCAAAATCTATATCGTACTTCTTTTTGTATATTTCTTCGTATTTTTAGGGGGTATATGTTCTGCTTTGACCTTTAAAAAAAGGCGATGTGTCCACAGTCCTCTCTCTTTCTCTCGCTCGCGCGCGCGCGTGCGAACACACACACACACACACACACACACACACACACGCACACACACACACACGCACACACACACACACACACACACACACACACGCACACACACACACACACATACACACACATACACACACACACACACACACACGATACGACACCGTAACACAACACGACGCGAAGCGACGCGACACGACACAGCGTAACAAGGCAACGTAACGCAACACAACTCAGCACAGAAGGGAAAGCAGCGCGCTGGCGATGAATCGATTTTCAGTTTCTTTTCTCGATCTTATTTATATATTCATTTATTTATTTATTTATTTATTCATTTATTCGTCTATTTATTTTTGACAGACGAACATATCCTAAAAACAGATATCGTGTAGACAGATATATGTCAATGTGTAAAGTAAGCAATGTGAATAATCCTGAATATGATATTTCTCAGGCGATACCAGCAGAAACTGTACAATAATCGTTCATCACAGACTTTAAGAATAGGAAGAAGACAATGACATTACAGGCGAAAATAGAACAGTTCTGCTGTGCTTCATAATTATCTTTACTTAAATGGCCTCCGTTCAAAATCAAAATGTCCTTAATAATGAAAGTAAATTACATGTAGCTTTTACAGATTTTGTGTGGCTCTCTATGTGGCCCTCTGTGTGGCCCTCTGTGTATCCCTTTGTGTGGCTCTCTGTGTGGGCCTCTGTGTGGGCCTTTGTGTGGCCCTCTGTGCGGGCCTTTGTGTGGCCCTCTGTGCGGGCCTTTGTGTGGCCCTCTGTGTGGCTCTCTGTGTGGGCCTTTGTGTGGCCCTCTGTGTGGCTCTCTGTGTGGGCCTCTGTGTATCCCTCTGTGTGGCCCTCTGTGTGGGCCTTTGTGTGGCTCTCTTTGTGGCCCTCTGTGTGGCTCTCTGTGTGGGCCTCTGTGTATTCCTCTGTGTGGCCCTCTGTGTGGGCCTCTGTGTGGCCGTCTATGTGGCCCATTGTGTGGCTGTCTGTGTGGCCCTCTATGTATCCCTCTGTGTGTCCCTCTGTGTGGCTCTCTGTGTGGCCCTTTGTGTGGCTCTCTGTGTGGCCCTCTGTGTGGCTCTCTGTGTGGCCCGTTGTGTGGCCCTCTGTGTGGCTCTCTGTGTGGCTCTCTGTGTGGCCCATTGTGTGGCCCTTTGTGTGGCCCTCTGTGTATCTCTCTGTGTGGCCCATTGTGTGGCTCTCTGTGTGGCCCTTTGTGTGGCTCTCTGTGTGGCCCTTTGTGTGGCCCTCTGTGTGGCTCTCTGTGTGGCTCTCTGTGTGGCCCATTGTGTGGCCCTTTGTGTGGCCCTCTGTGTGGCTCTCTGTGTGGCTCTCTGTGTGGCCCGTTGTGTGGCTCTCTGTGTGGCCCATTGTGTGGCTCTCTGTGTGGCCCTCTGTGTGGCTCTCTGTGTATCACTCTGTGTGGCCCATTGTGTGGCTCTCTGTGTGGCTCTCTGTGTGGCCCTCTGTGTGGCCCTCTGTGTGGCTCTCTGTGTGGCCCTTTGTGTGGCTCTCTGTGTGGCCCTCTGTGTGGCTCTCTGTGTGGCCCTCTGTGTGGCCCTCTGTGTGGCCCATTGTGTGGCTCTCTGTGTGGCTCTCTGTGTGGCCCGTTGTGTGGCCCTCTGTGTGGCCCTCTGTGTGGCCCATTGTGTGGCCCTCTGTGTGGCCCTCTGTGTGGCCCGTTGTGTGGCCCTCTGTGTGGCCCTCTGTGTATCCCTTTGTCTGGCCCTTTGTGTGGTACTCTGTGTAGCCCTTTGTCTGGCCCTTTGTGTGGTACTCTGTGTAGCCCTTTGTCTGGCCCTTTGTGTGGTACTCTGTGTATCCCTTTGTCTGGCCCTTTGTGTGGTACTCTGTGTAGCCCTTTGTCTGGCCCTTTGTGTGGTACTCTGTGTAGCCCTTTGTGTCGCCCTCTGTGTGGCTGTCTGTGTGGCTCTCTGTGTGGCCCTCTGTGTGGGCCTTTGTGTGGCCCTCTGTGTGGCCCTCTGTGTGGCCCTTTGTGTGGCTCTCTGTGTGGCCCTCTGTGTGGCCCTCTGTGTGGCCCTTTGTGTGGCCCTCTGTGTGGCTGTCTGTGTGGCCCTTTGTGTCGCCCTCTGTGTGGCCCTCTGTGTGGCTCTCTGTTTGGCCCTCTGTGTGGCTCTCTGTGTGGCCCTTTGTGTGGCCCCCTGTGTGGCGCTTTTTGTGGCCCTCTGTGTGGCGCTTTTTGTGGCCCTCTGTGTGGCCCTCTGTGTGGCTCTCTGTGTGGCCATCTGTGTGGCCCTCTGTCTTGTGCTTTGTACACGTGCTTGTGCTGTTTTGTCAATAACTACCAAATGCTGAAAGCTTGTATCTACATCATACCTACATACCTGCATACGCCCACCCACCCCTCAACCCCCCATATATATATATATATATATATATATATATATATATATATATATATATATATATATATATATATATATTTGTGTGTGTGTGTGTGTGTGTGTGTGTGTGTGTGTGTGTGTTTACAGCCTATCCTCACGGTTATCCGCTGATCACGGCCCACCCCAAGCTGAAGTCCGTGGAGAAAGGTCTGAGCACCTTGCTGCAGTGTGAGACATCGGGGAACCCCGCTCCTGTCGTCACCTGGTTCAAGGACATGCTGCCTCTCGATTTCAGTGACCCCAGAATCACCCTGCTGAGTAATGGTGAGTCATCCTCCACCATACCCAGCCACACCAAGCGAAGCTACACTTGACTGTTTTGGTGATGTTTGTCAAATCGAACGCGGACTGTATTTAAGCAGAAAATTCTTGAACTAAACAGTAATAGCTTGTGTTCCTCATGGTTCCATACCAGGGCCTCTTTTAGTCTTTTTTATTCATTGGAATGACACTATTTCCAACATTACATCAATGATCAAACTTTTTTGCCGATGAAACGAGCGTGACTCTGGCTCTTAGAAATCCACTGCTGCTTGGCAAAATCAAGATAAATGAAATAAAACGAATAGGCAGAGCTTGGAATGTAAAAAAGCACTGAATAAAAAGTCGAATATGTAAACCGTGTTCACGATGTTCATATTCATGATTGGGCAGTCATAGCTGCGGGATGTCCTTTGTCATAAACATCTGGGTTTAGAAATCAGAATAATTGTAAATAGGACGAACATGCTTTTAAGACCAGTGTAACTATTTCTTGCTTTAAACCTTATCCAAACGCATATTGAACAAGGAAAAAATACAAACAACTTATACACTATGTACATTATTTTTTTTTTTTTTTTTGCTGCCCCATCATCTGCACCGTTTCAGTGGCATTACTCCCACGCCGCTCATTTAGATTCCCCCATACACGGCCACACCCGGGTTCGTCCGTCACAGTTGCAGCGTAGGCAGTACGCAGGGAACCATCGATGTTAGGTCGCCAGGAGGCCACACACCAGAGGAGACCCTGCATTGCTGCTGAGTCACTTCGGTGGTGTTCAGTGGTGCCTGTTCTGATTTAACGTACTTAGGACACCACCTACTAAGCTCCCTACTAACGACAATAATGGCTTGGTCGTGGAGCCAGACTGAGTGAGCATCCCTCCCAGGCGTCAGTCCGCGACGCTAACCACTTCGCCACGGCTGCTGGTACCTATGTACAAATATTTATTGTACCAATATTTGACAGTGTAAACATAATATCGGATTGTTGCACCGAGAAGTTAGACAGTTTAGAAGAGCTTATTTAAAAGCCGTCAGAATTTTCACCAGAGCGGTTCGTGGAACAAGCTACATGTAACTATGAAGGACCAGACGGAGGTTTTTTGTTGTTGTTTTTTTAAGAGGTAAAAAACATCGATTATTATTTCAATATAGATTGGACTGTGTAATGCCCACTGTATTTATTTACTTATTTGTTTATCTATCTATTAATCTGCTGTTCATTTATTCATTCATTCATTTGATTTATCAAAAAAAAAAAAAAAAAAAAAAAAGCCCGCTTCCACTACAAGTTTCTGCCACATATCGAAGGGTTTGACCATTAGCTGCAAAATCATGGAGTGATACATCTCAGTCAGTGAGCTCAAACGTAGTGGGATAGAGTAGTGCATCCTTATTTCTATTAAGGCTGTCATTTCAAATGAGTGACATACACACCAGGCTGACAGCGTGTGGGTGTGGTGGGTTCCAGGCTACCTTCAGATCCAGAACAGCCAGGAGTCGGATGAAGCGACCTATGAGTGCGTGGCTCACAACGACCTGGGCGTGACTTACTCCTACCCTGCCATGATGTATGTCAAAGGTCAGTTTGATGTGTGTCAAAGGTCAGTATGATGTATGTCAAAGGTGAATGTGATGTATGTCAAAGGTGAATGTGATGTATGCCAAAGAGCAGTGTGATGTATGAGGGCCATGTCAGCGGCAGGTCAGTACTGTCACTGTCACCCCAAGTCCGTTTTCTTCTGAAGCAAAATGTCTGTGGGGACAAGTGCATGTTGCAAAGTGTCCCCATGAACGTAAAGCACAAACATGCTTCGTGCAAACCAGAACACTGTCAGTATCATAATCGATTTCGTCAACGACTGGCGCAATAGCCGAGTGGTTATAGCGTTGGACTTTTAATCTGAGGGTCACGGGTTTGAATCTCAGTAACAGCGCCTGGTGGGCAAAAAGTGGAGGTTTTTCCGATCTCCCAGGTCAACACATGTGCAGACCTGCTTGTGCCTGAACCCCTTCGTGTGTATACGCAAGCAGAAGATCAAATACGCACGTTAAAGATCCCATAATCCATGTCAGCGTTCGATGGGTTATGGAAACAAGAACATACCCAGCATGTACACCCCCGAAAACGGAGTATGGCTGCCCACATGGCGGGTTAAAAGCGGTCATACATGAAAAAGCCCACTCGTGTACATGCGAGTGAACGTAGGAGTTGCAGCCCACGAACGAAGAAGAAGATTTCATCAACGCGATTTATACACGCGCAATACCTTGCCACTGTCTGTTCGTTGTTCCTGTTTATTTGTCTGACCAGTACTGACAACTATGAGTGGAAATGCGTAACACTGATGTTGATGTGTGTGTGTGTGTGTGTGTGTGTGTGTGTGTGGACCGCGCTGACACTTGGAGTTGACTTGTGTAAAACTGTTTTTTTCTGGACTGAACTCTCACGTGGAGTGGATAGAGTGGACACGTGTCACATCGAAGTTGATTTTTTTGTCTGTGAGTGTTTCCTGCCTCCTGTGTCAGTCAGCACGTCGCCATGACTGCCGTGTGTCCCATGTTTCAGTCCGCCGAGTGCCGCCCAGGTTCATCAAAGAGATGGCCAATGACGTCACGGCCATGCCTGGCTCTGACGTCAACCTGACGTGTGTGGCGGTGGGGTCGCCCATGCCCGAGGTTCGGTGGCGGCATGGGGCGGAGGTGCTGACCCCCGAAGGGGGCGGTGCCGGTGGGGCGCAACGTGCTGGAGTTACGGGACGTGCGGCAGTCCGCCAACTACACCTGTGAGGCGTCCTCCGACCTGGGCAACATTGAGCACGTCGTCACCCTCCGTCTGCAAGGTCAGACACACCTCTGGGCAGGGCAGGGCGGGGCAGGGCAGGGCAGGGCAGGGCAGGTGTGCGTAGGGCAGGGTAGGATAAGGCAGGGCAAGGCAGGACAGGACAGGGCAGGAGAAGGCATTACATGACAGGACAGGGCAGGTTAGGGCAGGACAGGGCAGAACAGGACAGGAGAGAACAGGGCAGGAGAAGGCATTACATGACAGGGCAGGGCAGGACAGGTTAGGGCAGGACAGGTTAGGGCAGGACAGGGCAGGGCAGGACAGGACAGGAGAGAACAGGGCAGGAGAAGGCATTACATGACAGGGCAGGGCAGGACAGGTTAGGGCAGGACAGGGCAGGAAAGGCCAGGGCAGCATAGGATTGGACATAACAGAACAAGGTAGAGCAGGACACATTTCATCGCTTTATATTCACATTTCATCATTATTATCATCTTCATCATCATCATCATCATCATCATCATTATCATTCTCATCATCATCAACATCATCATCATTATTATTATTGATTATCTTTAGTCTTCTTCTGCCTGTCTGTCCGTTGTTGTTTGTCCATCAGTTTGTCATTATGTTCAGGGGACATATATAAAATGTTTGTTTGTCAATCAGTTTGCCATTATGTTCATGGGACATATATAAAATGTTTGTCTGTCAATCAGTTTGTCATTATGTTCATGGGACATATTTAACATGTTTGTTTGCCAGTATGTCTGTCCGCGTTTTCAACCCATAGGCTCATTGTGTGTCCGAGTGTCCACTTGTTGTTTCAGTGTGTGTGTGTGTGTGTGTGTGTGTGTGTGTGTGTGTGTGTGTGCAGCCCCAGGGTCCGCACCACGTGACCTCAGGGCCTTTGCCGCCAGCGCCACCACTGTGGAACTGTCCTGGAAGCCACCCCAGATCCCCAACGACGTTATCCAGGTGCCAGTCTATTGGCTCTCTGTCTATCTGTCTCTATTTGTTTGTCCGTCCGTCCTTCTATCTGTCTGTCTCTGTCTATTTTTCTGTGTGTCTGTCTGTCTCTCGCTCTCCTTCAATGGTCACATACACACAAAATAAATGTAAATCAGGCGTTGAGCTTATGTTTTGAACCCCCCCCCCCTCTCTCTCTCCCCATTGCTCATTGCAATGGCCTTATATGAATAAACCATCCATCCATCCATCCATCCATCCATCATTGCACACACAAAATAAACGTAAATCATGTGCTCATTTCATGTTGTGAAGCTCTCGAAGTTGTGTCTTCTTTTTTCTGAAGTGCTCTGTGTCAGTGTGTGTGTTTGTGTTGTTGTTGTGGTGGTGGTGGTGGTGGTGGTGTGTGTGGTGTTTGTGTGTGTGTGTGTGTGTGTGTGTGTGTGTGTGTGTGTGTGTGTGTTGGCGAGTGTGAAGAGCAGGGTAAAATAGGCAGAGAAGGGCGGGAGAGGGCCGAGAGGGAAGATGAGCTGTGGGAGTCGTCAAACAGTGACGTACTGTCGGTAATGAACAGACAGAGAGGGACAGACAGACAGTGACGTACTGTCAGTTATGAACAGACAGACAGAGACAGACAGACAGACAGTGACGTACTGTCGGTTATGAACAGACAGAAAGGGACAGACAGTGACGTACTGTCAGTTATGAACAGACAGACAGAGAGGGACAGATAGACAGGGACGTACTGTCGGTTATGAACAGACAGACAGAGAGGGACAGACAGTGACGTACTGTCGGTTATGAACAGACAGACAGAGAGGGACAGACAGTGACGTACTGTCGGTTATGAACAGACAGACAGAGAGGGACAGACAGACAGTGACGTGCTGTCGGTTATGAACAGACAGACAGAGAGGGACAGATAGACAGGGACGTACTGTCGGTTATGAACAGACAGACAGAGAGAGACAGACAGTGACGTACTGTTGGTTATGAACAGACAGAGAGGGACAGAGAGGCAGTGACGTCCTGTCGGTTATGAACAGAAAGACAGAGAGAGACAGACAGTGACGTACTGTTGGTTATGAACAGACAGAGAGGGACAGACAGTGACGTACTGTCAGTTATGAACAGACAGAGACAGACAGTGACGTACTGTCGGTTATGAACAGACAGAGATAGACAGTGACGCAGTGTGGCGTGCGGAAAGACAGTCAAACACACAGACAGACAGTGACGGTGTGGTGGATGTGTGTGTGTGTGTGTGTGTGTGTGTGTGTGTGTGTGTGTGCAGGGGTACCGGGTGTTCTACACCCTGCAGCCGGAGTCCCCCGTGGTGTTCTGGGAGCAGAAGAAGGTCGGGGCGGGCCAGCATAAGACGACGCTGAGCCAGCTGGCGCCCAACGTCACCTACACCATCGCCGTGCTGGCCTTCTCCCCCAGCGGCCCCGGGCCCCTGTCCCATCCCTTGCAGGTCCTCACCAAGAGGGGAGGTCAGTCACCCTGGAAATCTGTACACCACCCGCACCCCCTTCTCCGCCACACCGTGCCTTCCCCCCCCTCTTCCCCCCTCTCCTCTTCTTCCAGTCTCTACTCCTGCATTGTCCTTTCTCCCCCTGTTTCTGTCTCTTCTCCTCCACCGTCTCTCTCCCCCTTCCCCTCCACTCCCCTCCCTTCCCCTCCACCCCTCTCCCTTCTCCTCCACTCCCCTCCCTTCTCCTCCACCCCTCTCCCTTCCCCTCCACTCCCCTCCCTTCCCCTCCACTCCCCTCCCTTCTCCTCCACTCCCCTCCCTTCTCCTCCACTCCCCTCCCTTCTCCTCCACCCCTCTCCCTTCCCCTCCACTCCCCTCCCTTCCCCTCCACCCCTCTCCCTTCTCCTCCACCCCTGTCTCTCCTTCTCTTCCTCTCTCTGTCCCTTCTCCTCCCTGTCCCGTCGCCTCCTCCCTGTCTCTCCTCCTCTCCCTTTCCTCTTCCCCCTCTCCTCTTCCCTTCATCAGTCTGTTTCTTCTTTCTCTTCCTGCATCCCCCCATTCCCCCTCCCCCCCTCCCTCCCTCTCTCACATGTTCTCTTTCCTCTTTCTCCATGCTTTACCCCTCCCTCTCCCTCCCTCCACCCTCCTCTTTCATCCCTTCGTCCTACTATCTCCCTTCGTCCTGCTGTGTGCAGTACAGATCTGTGTCTTTCTCTGTCTCCCCTCTTCGTCCCTCCTTCTTTCTCCTTCTTCATCCTTTTTTTTTTTTTTGCCTTCTTCTCTCTTTCCCTCTTCCTTCAAGACGAGGAACAAAGACTGACAGACAAACTGACATACAGAAACAAACCGATACAGGTAAGCCGATAGCGGCCATGTGATACAGGTAAGCCATGTGATACAGGTAAGCCATGTGATACATGTAAGCATAACTGAGGGAAGGGAGGGGCGGGGGGGACATGATTATTTTTATGCTGCTTGTTTGCTTGGGTGGTGCTGACTGTGCTCGTGTGCCCTGGATTCAAATCGTGTTTTGTTTGCGGAAATAGAAAGGCATGTCTCTGTGACACTCCATTTAAGAAGTAAGGGATTACGTAGGTGAACAAACTATGAATCCAGACTGCTGTTAAACGCGTGCACATCGATAGTTTTACCTCCCAGACAATGAGCAAAGCGCTTGTCGTGTATCGTTCTGTGAAGGTCTGCTGCGGTAAATGTCAATGTTGCATTCCTTTAGAAATGGACAGTAAATGCGTGCCATGTGAATGTAAGCACATGCAACATTAATTATTGCGTTATCTTGTACACAGACATAATTGTTCCCCTGGAATGTTAATGACTGCAGCGTGGTCTGGGCATGCGTCAAAAACAGAATGAAGTCCCAGTATGTCTGCAGCCCTTGTCTCTCTTTCTGGTATGAAGCATGACCACCACCACCACCCCCAACCCCCCACCCCCACCCGACACGTGCCCTCTGACGGTACTTTGTTCCCGTGTTGACGACATAATCCCAGGGACAATCAGGACCTGCTGCACGTGTGAGAGTGACGTTGAAATAGCCTCGTAGTCTTCCTTGCATCTCATCACAGTCACTGTCTGACCACATGTGTCCCCAACCTCCATTCCGTAGTTTTACAGAGCGGGGATGTCATGATGGGACCAGCCTTGAAGGCCCGCTGTGTCTCTCATCATCGTGTCCTGTCTGGGGTATCTCTGTCAGCATTGTGTGTCTCTACCCGGGGTATCTGTGTTAGTTCTGTGTGCCTCAACCCGGGGTATATGTGTCAGTATTGTGTGTCACGTCATACTGTCCTACCCGGGGTATATGTGTCAGTATTATGTGTTTCATCATACTGTCCTACCCGGGGTATCTGAGTTCTGTGGGCCTCAGTATCTGTATTAGTACTGTGCGTCACGTCATACTGTCCTACCTGGGATATGTGTGTCAGTATTATGTGTCTCATCATACTGTCCTACCTGGGGTATCTGTGTCTCTACCCGGGGTATCTGTGTCAGTATTATGTGTCTCATCATACTGTCCTACCCGGGGTATCTGTGTCAGTATTATGTGTCTCATCATACTGTCCTACCCGGGGTATCTGTGTCTCTACCCGGGGTATCTGTGTCAGTATTATGTGTTTCATCATACTGTCCTACCTGGGGTATCTGTGTCTCTACCCGGGGTATCTGTGTCAGTATTATGTGTCTCATCATACTGTCCTACCCGGGGTATCTGTGTCAGGGTATATATGCACGTGTCCCATCACTGTCCTTCCCGGGGTATCTCTGCCAGTACCATGTGACTCATCATATTGTCCTACCCGGGGTATGTCAGTCAGTGATGTGAAATGATGTGTTGAATGCATGCTGAGAGGTGGTGATGACTTAACTGCATGCCTGGCTGTACACTGCATGACCCCGTGTTCTTTCTGGTAAACCTTTGTAGCCAATGTAATCTGACCTTCAGTGTACATGTACTCTGGTGTGATTGTAGCGACCTGTCCACGCATGCCTCGTAGTGACAAATATGTGAGGTGAGAGAGTGATTGTCCCTGCATGGATCTGTTTCCGTTCCTCCAACTCGTGCGCATGCTCAGTTTGCGTTCCGTTATTATGATAACCCGTGTGTGATGATATTGAGAGCTTCCGTTACCTAGTACCCATGTAAAGGCATGTTCCCTCTTTCCTGCTGTGTATCGAAGTTGTAGCCACACCCTCGACTGTGATCTGTACCCAAGTTTTCGCCACTCATTTGGCTGTGATCTCTACCCAAGTTGTAGCCACACACATGGTTGTGTCTGCATGGTGCCTAGTTTCCAACCTGTGTTAGTGTAGCCCCTCCCTCTCCTCCAACCGCCCACCCGGTACCCCATTCCTGCCTGCTCCCCCACCCCCCTCTCTCCCCCTGTCACCACTGGTCCACATCCCACAGACGTGACCCATTTGCCTCAGATGTGACCCACATGCTGCAGATCAAATCGACTTGCTGCAGATCAGGTCAACTGGCTGCAGAACAAAGCAACTGGCTGCAAGTCAAAAGGACTTGTCACGTTCTGTGTGCCACCCTGTCACCAGTCACTGCAGTGCAAGGTGAGGCCACATGAATTGTCGGTCATGTCTTGTCTGTGTGTGTCCCAGATGGACTGCTTTGGTTAGCACCCCCCCTTCGCCTCCTCTTGAGTGGCTTTGGTTTCCGTTTCTTCAGTTTCTGTTCCAAACACCCATGTCAGCGTGTCCAACATGGTCGCTGGTTTCCTTTTACTACGATTCTCTTTGCTGACTTCTGCGTTCAGCTCCATTCTGTTTTGTTCCATTCACTTCTGTTCACGTTCGGCTCAGTTCATTTCTCCCCATTTCTGTTCATTTCAGTTCAGTCCTCAATGATCGTTTTTGATTTGTTTTGTTCAAATCATCCGGTAATAGGTGGAAGAAGTAAAATACAGCTAGATTTATGAATCGTTTGTTCAGCAAAACGAATACGCACTGTCTTCGTATTCAGGAGTGCAGGGAAGTGATAGGTATACCTCTCGACAGAGGTGTGAAATGAGGTGTTAGGTATCAACATCGCTGTATGGAGGTTTTAGGTAGTAACATGTGTGAAATGAGGTATTAGGTATCAACAGGTGTGAAATGAGGTATAGGTATCAACAGGTGTGAAATGAGGTATTAGGTATCACAGAGGTGTGTGGAGGTGTTAGGTGTTAGGTATCAACAGGTGTGCAACAAGGTGTTTTGTGTCAACAGATGTGTGTGGAGGTGTTAATATCAACAGGTGTAAAATGAGGTGTTAGATATCAACAGAGGTGTGTTGAGGTGTTAGGTATCAACAGGTGTGAAATGAGGTGTTAGGTTTCAACAGAGATGTGTGGAGGTGTTAGGTATCAGCAGGTGTGCAATGAGGTGTTAGGTATCAAGAGGTGTGAATGAGGTGTTAGGTATCAACAGGTGTGAAATGAGGTGTTAGGTTTCAACAGAGATGTGTGGAGGTGTTAGGTATCAACAGGTGTGAAATGAGGTGTTAGGTATCACAGAGGTGTGTGGAGGTGTTAGGTATCAACAGGTGTGAAATGAGGTGTTAGGTATCACAGAGGTGTGTGGAGGTGTTAGGTATCACAGAGGTGTGTTGAGGTGTTAGGTATCAACAGGTGTGAAATGAGGTGTTAGGTTTCAACAGAGGTGTGTGGAGGTGTTAGGTATCAACAGGTGTGAAATGAGGTGTTAGGTATCAACAGGTGTGAAATGAAGTGTTAGGTATCACAGAGGTGTGTGGAGGTGTTAGGTATCACAGAGGTGTGTGGAGGTGTTAGGTATCAACAGGTGTGAAATGAGGTGTTAGGTATCAACAGGTGTGAAAAGAGGTGTTAGGTATCACAGAGGTGTGTGGAGGTGTTAGGTATCACAGAGGTGTGTGGAGGTGTTAGGTATCAGCAGAGGTGTGTGGAGGTGTTAGGTATCAACAGGTGTGAAAAGAGGTGTTAGGTATCACAGAGGTGTGTGGAGGTGTTAGGTATCACAGAGGTGTGTGGAGGTGTTATGTATCAACAGGTGTGAAAAGAGGTGTTGGGTATCACTAGAGGTGTGTGGATGAGTCAACAGGGGAACACTGTGGCAGGCAGGCAGCCAGCATGCAGGATTCACGTTCACAAGACTGATTAGTGTACTTGTTTGGCCCTCATGGCATCGGTGTTTTACGTGCCGTTATTGCCGAAATGGTGCAGCGCGTAAGGACAAGTCCTTGCACGGGTGTCTTGGATTAGCGAACCGAAAGTGAAGCTTGAAAGTCAGATTTTAAATACCTTTAGCATAGCTGATGTTAGTGCTGATAACGTCAGTGTAGTGTACTTTAAGCATATGCATGCAGCGTATATGACGTCAGTGTCATTCACGTTAAGCACTCTGCAACGAATATAACATCAGCGTAGTGCGCTCTGAACATGCTGCAGCGTATATAACGTCAGTTTACTTGGCTGTAAACATGCTGCAGTGAATATAACTTCAGTTTACAGCGCTGTAAACATATATATTCCAGCGTAATAACGTGAGCGTAGTGTGCTGCAAATATACAGCAGCTCGTGTAACATAGTATGTTATTTTGAAAGCAGACATCATTGTGTTCGTCAACACGAGTGATGTGGAATGAAGTATAACATACAACAGCGTCACTGCACACAGTCATCAGCAAGTCTGTCCATCAGTGTCATGTTTTCATAACACACGGCAGAGCATATTTCCGGTATACACTGATGTCAGCAAAATGCTTAGCACGCTATGTGAATCAAACTGCAGTTTGCGTTATGAAAGCAATTTTTTATGCTCTCACCAAACTACATTACATGTGCTTAGAATGTGAGCATCAGCGACTGTTGCCATTGTCATGCCAGTAACTGTCCTTGGTCTGTTGAAACAATTATGGCAGTGTAAAACTTCCTTGGTCTGTTGAAAGAACACTGACAGTTTAAAACTGTCTATCGTTGGATCATTATTGATCGATGTTTCATCGCTTGTTGACGGCGTCACATGATGAGTATTGCATACTCTGCACATATCTGTTGACAGTGTAACACATGGAGTTTGTCTGATGCGTCAGTGTACTACAATGAATCATGCATTCTCTGTCTCTGTTTGTCTCTTCTTCCTCCCTCCCTCAGTCTCTGTCTCTGTCTCTGTGTTGTGTGCTGTGTGTGTTAAAGGAGGAAGGTAACACAAATGTTTAAGATGCGTATCTTCCATTAAAGTCGAATCCTGGTCTCAACCTTTCTCACAAATTTCACTGGGAAATCAAACTAAGTGTCTAATCATTCGGATGAGACGATAAACCGGGATTCCGTGTACATAACACACTGAAAAAGAACCCATGGCAACGTAAGTGCTGTCCACTGGATGGAGAAGAAATGCAGTATGATTGGCACACAAACATGTATGGCCTGACCAAGCGCGTTGGGTAATGCAGCTGGTTGAGCATCAGATTGAGACACGCCCTTCCCCGTTCCCCCAGCGTGAGAACACTCAAGACATGACACAGGACGGATTGTTGCAGTGCCCTTCCAGCCTCTGTCTCTCCGCGCGGACCCCGCCACCCCCAACGAGCTGAGGGTGTCGTGGCTGGCGCCTCACCAGGCGGACAGCCTGAGCAGCTATGAGCTGTACTACAACGACTCTCACACCCGCCAGAACGTCCGGCTGAGCATCCAGCCCCCCGTGAACAGCTACCGCCTGCAGGACCTGACCCCGGACACTGTGTACCGTCTGCAGGTGGCCGCCAGGTCTGCTCGGGGGGAGGGGCCCCGCACCCCGCCCATCACCGCCCGCACACTGCCCTTTGGTGAGTCACGGCCCACTGTCCTTCTTCTCCACTTTCTTCCTCGTTCTTCTCCCTCCTTCTTTGTACACCTCCTCTTCTCCCTCCTTCTTTGTACTCCTCCTCTTCTTCCTCCTTCTTTGTACTCCTCCTCTTCTTCCTCCTTCTTTGTACTCCTCCTCTTCTTCCTCCTTTTTGTACTCCTCCTCTTCCTCCTTCTTTATACTCCTCTTCTTCCTCCTTTTTGTACTCCTCCTCTTCCTCCTTCTTTATACTCCTCTTCTCCCTCCTTCTTTGTACACCTCCTCTTCTTCCTCCTTCTTTGTACTCCTCCTCTTCTTCCTCCTTTTTTGTACTCCTCTCTTCTTCCTCCTTCTTTGTACTCCTCTCTCTTCCTCCTTCTTTGTACTCCTCCTCTTCCTCCTTCTTTGTACTCCTCCTCTTCCTCCTTCTTTTTGTACTCCTCTTCTTCCTCCTTTTTGTACTCCTCCTCTTCCTCCTTCTTTATGTACTCTCCTCTTCTTCCTCCTTTTTTGTACTCCTCCTCTTCTTCCTCCTTCTTTTTTGTACTCTCCTCCTCTTCTTCCTCCTTCTTTGTACTCCTCCTCTTCTCCCTCCTTTGTACACCTCCTCTTCTCCCTCCTTCTTTGTACACCTCCTCTTCTCCCCCCTCCTTCTTTGTACACCTCCTCTTCTTCCTCCTTCTTTGTACACCTCCTCTTCTTCCTCCTTCTTTTGTACTCCTCCTCCTCTTCTTCCTCCTTCTTTGTACTCCTCCTCTTCTCCCTCCTTCTTTGTACACCTCCTCTTCTTCCTCCTTCTTTTAATCCTCCTCCTCCTCTTCTCCCTCATTCTTTGTTCTCCTACTCTTCTTCCTCCTTCTTTTATTCCTCATCCTCGTCTTCTTCCTCCTCCTTCTTTGTACTTGTCCTCCTCGTCTTCTTCCTCCTCCTTCTTTGTACTTGTCCTCCTCTTCTTCCTCCTTTTTCTTTGTACTTGTCCTCCTCTTCTTCCTCCTTCTTCTTTGTACTTGTCCTCCTCTTCTTCCTCCTTCTTCTTTGTACTTGTCCTCCTCTTCTTCCTCCTTCTTCTTTGTACTCCTCTTCTTCCTCCTTTTTTGTACTCCTCTTCTTCCTCCTTCTTTGTACTCAGACTCCTCCTCTTCTTCCTCCTCCTTCTTTGTACCTCTCCTCTTCTTCTTCTCTCTTTCTCAACAACATTCTTCTTACATCTCTGTGTGTGTGTGTGTGTGTGTGTGTGTGTGTGTGTGTGTGTGTGTGTGTGTGTGTGTGTGTGTGTGTTTTATTTGTGTTCTTTTTTTCTCCTTGTAATTTATTTCCATCATGCTGATGCACCTGGTGAGTTATGTAGACCCTGTTCAGGGCGAGAACTGGATGAAAAAAAAAAAAAAAAAATCACACAAGTGCTAATCTTTCATCCTGTGAAATAGATGATTCTGTCATGTTTTGTCTTGTCTTCCTCCTCACACTTGTCCTTCGTGAGGGTCTGGGTTCGAATCCCGCTCTCGCCTTTTCTTCCAAGTTTGATTGGAAAACCAAACTCAGCTTCTAGTCATTTGGATGAAACGATAAACCGAGGGCCCTTGTGCAGCACGCACTTTGCGCATTGAAAAAGAACCCATGGCAAAGAGTGTTGTCCTCTGGCACAGTTATGCGGAATCACTAGATTCTAGCAAGATGTGGTACAGTGTATATAAGGATTGGACCGAACGCAGTGACGTCTCCTCGAGAAAGTGAAACGAACTAAAGCGCAACGTTGTGAGCACAGTATAAGCTTTAAGCTTGTTGATGCTCCATTGTCTTTGTTTGCATTGTAATCATGTGTACTTTGGACAGTGCTCACTATGTGTGGAGTGATGGCCTGGAGGTAACGCGTCCGCCTTGGAAGCGAGAGTGCGCTGGTTCGAATCACGGTTCAGCCGCCGATATTTTCTCCCCCTCCACTAGACCTTTAGTAGTGGTCTGGACGCTAGTCATCCGGATGAGACGATAAACCGAGGTCCCGTGTGCAGCATGCATTTAGCGCACGTAAAAGAACCCCACGGCAACAAAAGGGTTGTTCCTGGCAAAATTATGTAGAAAAATCCACTTCGATAGAAAAAACAAATAAAACTACACACAGGAAAAAATACCACAAAAAAAGGGTGGCGCTGTAGTGTAGCGACGCGCTCTCCCTGGGGAGAGCAGCCCGAATTTCACACAGACAAATCTGATGTGGTAAAAAGAAATACAAATACAATTAAAGATAAGTTAAACCAACTGAAACATCGTCCTCGTCCTCCTCCTCCTGCTCCTCCCTTCCTTTTCCACTTGTGACCTCTTCCACCATGTCTGTACATTTATTTGCTGATTTATCATCATTGTTGTCTTTTTTATGTATTTATTTATTTTTTATTTTTTTAATTTATTTATTTATTTATTTATTTATTTATTTATTATTATTATTATTATTATTATTATTATTATTATTATTTACTTATTTATTTTTTATTTTTTTATATTATTATTATTATTATTATTTTTTTTATTTTTTTATTTTTTTGTACGCTTATAGTTGACTTCGTCAATTTTTTGCGCCTTATACATACTATTATTAGTAGTAGAAGTTCTTTTTTTATGTATTTATCGATTATTTATGTACTTTTTCCTCTGTCTCTCTCATAATTATATATTATATATTTAATGCCCTGAAGATACGACATGAATTCTGTGACAACAATGATGAAAGTTAGAATTAATTTACTATGCACGAGAAGCACTTTTGTTCTACAGGTTAAGTTAGTACGTATTTTACATTTTGTTGTGGCTGAGTGATCACTATATTGTGTACTTTTGACCTCTTTCTAGGGGCCGGAGGCCTGGAGATTAAAGTTTTGTTCTTGTTCTTGTTCTTGTTCTCTCGCTCTCTCAAGGCCTGACTAAGCGCGTTGGGTTACGCTGCTGGTCAGGCATCTGCTTGGCAGATGTGGTGTAGCGTATATGGATTTGTCCGAACGCTGTCGCCCCTCCTTAAGCTACTGAAACTGAAACTGAAACTGTCCCCGCAGTTCCCGGCGAGCCGCGGAGGCTGCGCGTGGAGGCCATCAACTCCACAGGGCTGTTCGCGGAGTGGGAGGCGCCCAAAGACGGGCCCGGCCTGATCCGTGGCTACCGCCTCTACTTCCGTCCCGTCAACGTCACCACGGAGCTGCCGCTGGCAGGCCACCCGGAGAGTTGCCATGACACGGAGAGCGGGGAGGTGAAGGAGGCGGTGGTGACGGGGCTGGAAGCCGACACGTGGTACACACTGAGGGTGGCAGCCTACACGCGCAAGGGGGACGGAGCGCGTAGCAAGCCTCGCATCCTCAACACCAAAGGGGCAGGTCAGGGCTCTGTGTGTGTGTGTGTGTGTGTGCGCGCGCGTGCGCTGGGCAGTGTTGTTTGACACTGCAATCAGGCTGTGTGCGTTATGTAAAACTGTAGATGTAATGTGAAGTGTAGACGCTATGTTGCAGTGTTCACACCGCTCAGTATAGACGTGATGTTATTTCACTGGACGTAATGTTTAAGTGATCATTCGTTGTGGACGTTATGTTACAGTGCTCACTATGTGTGGACGTTATGTTACAGTGCTCACTAAGTGTGGACGTTATGTTACAGTGCTCACTCAGTGTGGACGTTATGTTACAGTGCCCACGCCACCTCGCAACTTGCACGTGCACCTTGTTCGCCAGCAACCTCCGAGGGTCAAGGTAACGTGGCAGCGACCCCGCAAAACGTTCGGAGCTCTGGAGAATTACAAGATCATATGGGGACCACAGGGAGAGAGCTACGAGGAGAAGATCATGTCTCCCCACATCTATTCCTTTCTGACCAAAACCTTGGGTATGTGACGTCATGTCTTCTTACATCTATTTGTTTCTTTCTGACCAAAACCTTGGGTATGTGACGTCATGTCTTCCCACATCTATCTATTCCTTTCTGACCAAAACCTTGGGTATGTGACGTCATGTTTTCCGACATCTATCTATTCCTTTCTGACCAAAACTTTGGGTATGTGACGTCATGTCTTCCCAGATCCATCCCTTTCTGACCACAACCTTGGGTATGTGACGTCCTGTCTTTCCACATCTTTCCCTTTCTGACCAAAACCTAGGGTATGTGACGTCATGTCTTTCCACATCTTTCCCTTTCTGACCAAAACCTAGAGTATGTGACGTCATGTCTTCCCACATCTATCTATCCCTTTCTGATCAAAACCTTGGGTATTTGACGTCATGTCTCCTTACATCTATCTAGTCCTTTTTGACCAAAACCTTGGGTATGTGACGCCATGTCTCCCCACATTTATTCCTTTCTGACCAAAACCTTGGGTATATGACGTCATGTCTTCTTACATCTATCTATTCCTTTCTGACCAAAACCTTGGGGATGTGACGTCATGTCTTCCCACATCTATTCCTTTCTGACCAAAACCTTGGGTATGTGACGTCATGTCTTCTTACATCTATCTATTCCTTTCTGACCAAAACCTTGGGTATGTGACGTCATGTCTTCTTACATCTATCTATTCCTTTCTGACCAAAGCCTTGGGTATGTGACGTCCTGTCTTTCCACATCTTTCCCTTTCTGACCAAAACCTAGGGTATGTGACGTCATGTCTTCCCACATCTATCTATCCCTTTCTGACCAAAACCTTGGGTATGTGACGTCATGTCTCCTTACATCTATCTATTCCTTTCTGACCAAAACTTTGGATATGTGACGTCATGTCTTCCCACATCTATTTCTTTTTGACCAGAACCTTGGGTATGTGTGCCCTGCTGCCAGCAAATGACAGCACAAGGATAAGACACGCTGTCTTATCTAGGCACATAGTAAAGGCTGAATTAGATGTAAGGTTTCCTGTCAGCGTGTTCATACTCGTACAAAGTACGAAATTAGATAATGCAATACTCCTGTAAGCATTTACATCGTCGTATGACTGAATTACATGATACATGAACTTATGTTGATTGCCACATATGTTAGGGCCGAATCAGATGATATACATACACCTGTCTGCAATAATTGTGTCAAGTCACTATTGTGTTGTTTTGTATTGTCACTGTTTGTTCTGTCTTATCCCTAACAGATGATGATATCCCTGACCTTGTCTGTACTGGCCTATTCCCAACAGATGGCTATATCCATGTCTGTTCAGGCCTATCTCTAACAGATGAGTATATCCTTGACCTTGTCTGTACTGGCCTGTCCCTGACAGATGACTGTATCATTGTTTGCTCTGGCCTGTGCAACAGTAACATGTATTTATCCACCTTTATTCAACACATATGAAGCTCAGCCTCCCATTAGCGCTACATTTTCTCCACTGCTATATTGTGTGTTGCTCACTAGCGAACTGGAAAGCATTGGAACAATGTCAGTTTTCCTAAAAATGGCACCGTTGTCCTTTTGAGAGAGAGAGAGAGAGAGAGAGAGAGAGAGAGAGAGAGAGTGTATGTAAAGAATGTGAGGAATGTAAGATATACTGCTTGCAATGATGTGGACTTGTGTGTCAGTAATGTGAGGAATGCTAACATCAGTGATGAAGATGTGTGTCAGAAATGTGAGGAATGCTGACGACAGTGATGTCAGGAATGTGAGGAATGCTGACGTCAGTGATGTCGGAAATGTGAGGAATGCTGACGACAGTGATGATGTGTGTCAGGAATGTAAGGTATGCTGATGGACAGTGATGTCAGGAATGTAAGGAATGCTGACGGACAGTGATGTCAGGAATGTAAGGTATGCTGACGTCAGTGACGAAGATGTGTGCACTGTTTCAGGGAGGCGGAGAGAGGCGGGTGGTGGAGGGACGTCGGCCAGGCCTGCTGTGCCCCTGTATGTTAGCATGCCACGCGATCCCAACTCAGGGAGATGGTCGTTGGACTTACCCCCCCTGCCCCACCCACCCCAACCCCTTATCCCCCTTTTCCTCTTTCACTTTGCCTGTGTATTGTGTTGCAGTGGTGTCGGGGGTTGGAAACGGGTCATTCATTGCATGTGTGCTGCATGATTGACTGTAGACAGACCGCATGGCCGCAGAGATGTGTATATATACACACACATGTGTGTGTGTGTGTGTGCGTAGGACACCCTGCTTGTCTGTGTCATAGTGTGACAAGAGATGTCTGTCTGTCTGTTTCAGGACACATAGCATGTCTGTGTCCTGTGGTGACCGAAGGCATGCTTCATTAGACCTGTGGTGGAGTCACCATGGTTGACGTTGTGTGATGTACACCCTTCGCTCCTCCCTCCGTCCCTCCACCCCCTCCCTCGCCTGTACCCTCCCATTGCTTCCCACTCCCCCTTCCTTTCTCTTATTTTTTATGTTTTTTTTTCTGTGCATTTTAATCGCTGTATTTTTCGGTATCTTTTCGCATGTGTTTTGTGACAAACTTGGTCACGGAAGCCTTATACGTGTGTATGTGTGTGTGTGTGTGTGTGTGTGTGTGTGTGTCCAGATCGCGGCACAACGTATGAGTTCCGGGTGTCAGCCAAAAACGGAGTGGATTATGGAGAAAGGGCTGTTGTCACCATAGAAACCCCAGAAGGCGGTCAGTAGTCCATGTGTGTGCATATGCGAATGCGTGCACTTGCGCGTGTGTGTCTGTGTGTTTTTACATGCTACAGACACGGAATTTGCAAATTAGCACCGTAATAAAACCAACAACAACAACAAAACTGATCGTAATCAAAACAATACATTTACATAGCCCATCGCAATTTTTTTCCATTGTAGCATTTCAATCAGACAAAGCACACAAATCACACATTCCCCTTCAGAACTGCCCCCTCCACGGTCTTCTCACAACATCAGTGTAGCAATGTGTTCAGCATTGACACCCCCTATACTTCTCACAACAGCAATGTAGCATTGTGTTCAGCATTGACACGCCCTGTACTTCTCACAACATCAGTGTAGCATTGTGTTCAGCATTGACACCCCCTGTACTTCTCACAACATCAGTGTAGCAATGTGTTCAGCATTGACACCCCCAGTACTTCTCACAACATCCATGTAGCAATGTGTTCAGCATTGACACGCCAGTACTTCTCACATCAGTGTAGCATTGTGTTCAGCATTGACACCCCCTGTACTTCTCACAACATCAGTGTAGCAATGTGTTCAGCATTGACACCCCCTATACTTCTCACAACATCAGTGTAGCATTGTGTTTAGCATTGACACCTCCTGTACTTCTCACAACATCAGTGTAGCATTGTGTTCAGCATTGACACCCCCTGTACTTCTCACAACATCAATGTAGCATTGTGTTCAGCATTGACACCCCTTTAGTTCTTGACACCCCCCGTACTTCTCACAACGTCCATGTAGCAATGTGTTCAGCATTGACGCCAGCTTCCCACTTCTCACAACATCCATGTAGCAATGTGCAATCCCCCCTTCTCACATCATTCATGTAGCAACATATAATCCCCCCTTCTCACAGCATTCATGTAGCGATATGCATCATTCATGTAGAAATGTGCAATCCCCCCTTTTCACAACATCCATGTAGCAATGTGCAATCCCCCCTTCTCACATCATTCATGTAGCAACATATAATCCCCCCTTCTCACATCATTCATGTAGCAACATATAATCCCCCCCTTCTCACAGCATTCATGTAGCGATATGCAATTCCCCCCTTCTCACATCATTCATGTAGAAATGTGCAATCCCCCCTTTTCACAGCATACATGTAGAAATGTGCAATCCCCCCTTTTCACAGCATACATGTAGGAATGTGCATTCCCTCCTTTTCACAGCATTCATGTAGGAATGTGCATTCCCTCATTTTCACAGCATTCATGTAGCAATGTGCAATGCCCCCTTCTCACGTCATCCACGTTGCAATATGCAATCCCCCCTTCTCACATCATCCATGTAGCAGTGTGCAATGCCCCCTTCTCACGTCATCCACGTTGCAATATGCAATCCCCCCTTCTCACATCATCCATGTAGCAATGTGCAATTCCCCCTTTCTCACATCATTCATGTAGAAATGTGCAATCCCCCCTTTTCACAGCATTCATGTAGGCAAAGCATTCCCTCCTTTTCACAGCATTCATGTAGGAATGTGCATTCCCTCATTTTCACAGCATTCATGTAGCAATGTGCAATCCCCCCTTTTCACAGCATTCATGTAGGAATGTGCATTCCCCCCTTTTCACAGCATTCATGTAGCAATCTGCAATCCCCCCTTTTCACAGCATTCATGTAGCAATGTGCAATCCCCCCTTTTCACAGCATTCATGTAGCAATGTGCAATCCCCCCTTTTCATAGCATACATGTAGCAATGTGCAATCCCCCCTTCTCATAGCATACATGTAGCAATGTGCAATCCCCACTTCTCACAGCATCCATGTAGCAACGTGTTCAGTATTGACACCCTCCCAATTCTCACAACATTCAACGCACTTCTCACAACATCCACCGCACTCCTCACAACATCCACCGCACTCCTCACAACATCAATGTAGCAACATGTTCAGCACTGACCCACCCTCCCCCCGTCTGACGACACACCCACTCAGCCAGCTGTCCCTTCATCACTGACCCGTGACGCTTGCCTTGCAGCACCCTCCGGCACCCCGCAGAACTTCAGCGGCACGGGGCTGACGGAGAGCAGTGTACGGCTGCAGTGGGACCCCCCGGCACGCCCCCTGCAGAACGGCCGCATCATGCAGTACCAGCTGACGTACCGGCGGGTGTCGGACGGCCTGCAGGACCAGCGGCAGGTCAACGTCACCGACACGTGGGCCAAGCTGACGTCATTGGACTCCAACACGGACTACATCGTGCAGATCAGGGCCTTCACGGCCCGGGGCGGGGGACCCTGGAGCAACCGCCTGCACTTCAGAACCTTCGGCAACAGTGAGTATAGGGAGCCGCCGGGGCTTGGAGACGTGACTTATGAGCTGGGACTCGTGACTTTTGGCCGTATTTAGTAGGGATGGGACACGTTGCACGTGACTTAGAGCTGGGACACGTGACTTTGACCGTGTTTAGTAGGAATGGGACACGTTGCATGTGACTTAGAGCTGGGACACGTGACTTTGTACTGAGCAGGGATGGGCGTGACTCCATGTGTGGAGGACACACATGACTGGATGCTTCATTTTTATAAAAGTGACATGCTGCATCACCAGACAGACAGCGTCATTATGGGCATTTGGACAAACTGATGTTAGACATCATCATAATATCATTTTTTTTTCAATTTTCATTTTATCTGTTTATTAAATTTCATTTATTTATTTAGTCTCTTATTTTACTTGTTTGTTCGTTTATTTATGTTATTTCTTTCTTTCTTTTTTCACTCAAGGCCAGACCGGCGCGTCAAGTAATGCTGCTGGTCTGGCATCTGATGAGCAGGCGTGGTGTAGCGTATATATCTATCTATCTATCTATCTATCTATCTCTCTCTCTCTCTCTCTCTCTCTATATATATATATATATATATAGAGAGAGAGAGAGAGAGAGAGAGAGAGAGAGAGAGAGAGAGAGAGATGGGTTTCTCCAAAGGCAGTGATGCTTCCTTGAGAAACCGGACTGTACCGAACCGAACTGATCTGACCTGTTGGGGTCACGGTTTTTCAGTGCCCTCTGCCCCCAAGCAGGTGTCCGTGCGGCGGACCTCGCCCACCTCAGTGGAGGTGACGTGGGAGGAGGTGGGGGACGGGGTGGCTGGCTACCGGGTCTTCTACAACACCTTCTCCACCCAGGCCATGGACGCCTGGCAGTACCTGGACACGGGGCCCTACACCGTGCTGGACCTGACGGGGCTCGACCCCCACACTGTCTACGCTGTCCGCGTGCAGGCCCGCTCGGTGGACGGTCGCTACGGCAACCTGTCCGAGACCGTCACCACTGACGTCATCGAGATAGGTGAGTGGCCGTCAGGAGTGTGTGTGAGTGTGTGTGTGTGTGTGTGTGTGTGTGTGTGTAGGGTGGGTGGGGCGGAGGTGGGTTTACAGTAGTGTGTTACTGTGTGGGGAGGGGGTGTTACTGTATGGGTAGTGTTACAGTGTTACTGTGTGAGGAGGGGGTATTACTGTGTTACCGTGTGGGTAGTGTTACAGTGTTACTGTGTGGGGTGTTACAGTGTTACTGTGTGAGGAGGGGGTGTTACTGTGTGGGTAGTGTTACAGTGTTACTGTATGGGTAGTGTTACAGTGTTACTGTGTGAGGAGGGGGTGTTACTGTGTGGGATGTGTTACATTTATGTTTTTTGGTGCAGAGCGCGACGACATGGTGCAGAATTTCCGTGTGACGTCACGTCTGACGAATGTGGTTCGCCTGGCCTGGTCCCCGCCGAAAAAGGAGAATGTCAGCATTTACCTGGTCAGTGTTGGCACACACGCACACACACACACACACCAACCACACACACACACACACACACACACACACACACCAACCACACACACACACACACACACACACACACACACAAGCGCGTGCACGGTATAAAAGATGCAAACACAAGCTGCCAGCTTTGAAAGTAGTCTGTTCACAGATAACTGGGATCCCGTGCGGTGTGCCTCAAGTAATGACTGTTGTAACGTGCTCTCTGCCTCAAGATATGACTGATTTGACTGTTGTAACGTGCAGTATACCTCTCGAAATGACTGTTGCAACGTGCAGTATGCCTCAAGAGATGACTGTTGTAACGTGCAGTACACCTCAAGAGATGACTGTTGTAACGTGCAGTACACCTCAAGAGATGACTGTTGTAACGTGCAATACACCTCAAGAGATGACTGTTGTAACGTGCTGAGTGCCTCAAGAGATGACTGTTGTAACGTGCTGTGTACCTCAAGAGATGACTGTTGTAACGTGCAGTACACCTCAAGAGATGACTGTTGTAACGTGCAGTACACCTCTCGAGATGACTGTTGTAACGTGCTGAGTGCCTCAAGAGATGACTGTTGTAACGTGCAGTATACCTCAAGAGATGACTGTTGTAACGTGCAGTACACCTCAAGAGATGACTGTTGTAACGTGCAGTATACCTCAAGAGATGACTGTTGTAACGTGCAGTATGCCTCAAGAGATGACTGTTGTAACGTGCTGTGTGCCTCAAGAGATGACTGTTGTAACGTGCAGTATACCTCTCGAGATGACTGTTGTAACGTGCTGTGTGCCTGAAGTGATGACTGTCGTAACGTGCTGTGTGCCTCAGGCGATGACTGTTGTAACGTGCTGTGTGCCTCAGGCGATGACTGTTGTAACGTGCTGTGTGCCTCAGGCGATGACTGTTGTAACGTGCTGTGTGCCTCAGGCGATGACTGTTGTAACGTGCTGTGTGCCTCAGGCGATGACTATCGTAACGTGCTGTGTGCCTCAGGCGATGACTGACCTAACTGATCTGTGTGCAGCTCCGCTACAGCGGCCTGAAGACGTACCGGGAGGCGGGGCAGACCAAGGTGGTGCTGCACGAGCCAGAGGAGGTGCGCATCCCCGGCCAGAAGACCAGCTGGACCGTCAAGAAGCTGCAGCCCAAGATGAGGCTGGTCTTCAACATCACCGCCTTCTTCCCAAAGTCCGACACCATGGGACCTGTGGCCCACGTCGTCACAGAAACCCTCATTGACGGTAAGACCCTCACTGACGGTTAGCACAGTGATCCTCATTGAAAGTAAGACCCTCACTGACGGTAAACATAGATACCCTCATTGACAGTACTCATGGAGACCCTCATTGATATGTTTGATTATCATGAGGACCCTCATTGACATGGAGACCCTCATTGTTTCATTCATTGAACATGGAGGACCTCATTGACATGGAGACCCTCATTGTTTCATTCATTGAACATGGAGGACCTCATTGACATGGAGACCCTCATTGCTTTATTCATTGAACATGGAGGACCTCATGGACATGGAGACCCTCATTGTTTAATTCATTGAACATGGAGGACCTCATGGACATGGAGACCCTCATTGTTTCATTCATTGAACATGGAGGACCTCATTGACATGGAGACCCTCATTGTTTCATTCATTGAACGTGGAGGACCTCATTGACATGGAGACCCTCTTTGTTTTATTCATTGAACATGGAGGACCTCATTGACATGGAGACCCTCATTGTTTCATTCATTGAACATGGAGGACCTCATTGACATGGAGACCCTCATTGTTTCATTCATTGAACATGGAGGACCTCATTGACATGGAGACCCTCATTGTTTCATTCATTGAACATGGAGGACCTCATTGACATGGAGACCCTCATTGTTTCATTCATTGAACATGGAGGACCTCATTGACATGGAGAGTGCCTTTGACATGGATACCCTCATGCACGGTAAGAATCTCAAATAACCGACAGCGACAGATACCAAGAAACGAACGACTTGTATTGAGATGTGTGTGCCCCTGCCGTGACGATGAGCTTGTCACTCATCTGCCTGACAGCGCCCCCTCGCGTGGAAGCGCCGGTGGTGGAGGAGAGGGAAGGGGTGACCATCCAGCTGCGCCTGAGGCCGGCCTCCGAGCGGAACGGACCGCTGAGCCACTACCACCTGGTGGTGGTGCCCCGCAAGGCCAGGCCCTTCGGCACCTTGCCCTCGGACTTCACTGTGGAAGAGGTCTGTCCCTCTGTCTGTCCCTCTGTCTGTCTGTCTGTCCTGTCTCTTTGTGTGTCTGTCTGTGTGTCTGTCCGTCACTCTGTCTGTGCCTCTGTCTCTGTGTACCTCTGTTTGTACCTCTGTCTGTCCCTCCGTCTGTCTGTACCTCTGTGTGTCTGTCTTCATCTCTGTCTGTCTTGTACTTCTATCTTATCTGTCTATACTTCTGTTTGTCTGTACTTCTGTCTGTCCTCTGTCTGTCTGTACATCTGCTTGTCCCTCTGTCTATCTGTACCTCTGTCCGTCTGTATATCCTTATGTCTGTCACTCTGTTTGTCTGTCACTCTGTCTGTCTGTCCCTCTGTCTGTCTTGTCTGTCTGTCTGTCCCTCTGTCTGTCTGTCGACCTTTCTGTCTTTCTGTCTCCGTCTGTCTCTCTCAATCACTCTGTCTGTCTGTCCCTCTGTCTGTCACCCTGTCTGTCTGTCCTTCCGCCTGTCTTTCTGTCTCTCTTTCTCGCTCTCCCTCAATCACTCTGTCTGTCTGTCCCTCTGTCTGTCTATTCCTCTGTCTGTCCCTCTGTCTCTTTCTGTGTCTTTCTACCTGTCTCTCTGCCTGCCTGTCTGTCTGTCTCTCCCCTTAATTTTCGCTCCTCCCGTTCCCCTTCAGCTGTGTAGCGTTGCTTTTGTCAGTTTATTATTCATGTATTCTTGATGAACAATATACATGCTGTTTCGATACACGTTGTTTTGCTTTGCTTTGTTTCTGTTTCTGTTTCTGTTTCTGATTTGTGTTTTTTCCTCTCCAGGGCTGGATATAAAAGAACAACGACAATGTCATGCTTACTCTATTACCCTCAGAAAACAGAATATATTCTATTCTCACTCCCACCATACTCCCCTCCCCGCCTCCCCCTGTCCATGATGTGCAGTTGATGAACGAGGGCACAGGGCCCGACCAGCCCTATATCGCGGCTCGTTTCGAGGCGCATGCGCTGTTACCTTACTTCCTGTTGGGCGACGGACAGGAATATGGCGCCTTCTTCAACCGCCCTCTGCTGAGTGACCGAACCTACAGGGTCTTCCTCAGGGCCTACTCCGTGGATCAGGTGGGGAGACAGCTCTCTCTTTCTCTCTCTCTCTCTTTCTCTCTCTCAGTCTTTGTCTCTTTGTCTGTCTGTCTGTCTGGCTGTCTGTGTCTCTGTCTGTCTGTCTGTCTCACTCTCTTTATCTCTGTCTCTCTGCCTTTGTCTGTCTGTCTTTGTCTCTGTCTGTCTGTCTGTCAGTCTGTCTCACTCTCTATATCTCTGTCTCTCTGCCTTTGTCTCTGTCTGTCTGTCTGTGTCTCTGTCTGTGTCTCTGTCTGTCTGTCTGTCTGTCTGTCTTACTCTCTATATCTCTGTCTGTCTCTCTGCCTTTGTCTCTGTCTGTCTGTCTGTCTGTCTCTCACTCTCTATTTCTCTCTGTCTTCTGTCTGTCTTCCTCTCGCTCGCTCGCTGTATTTCTGACTCGCTCCCTTTCTCCCTCTTCTATCCCTCCCCCCCCTCTCTCTCTTCCTCTCTCTCTTTCTATTTCCCTCTCACAGTGAATAAATAAATGAATAATTAGACAAAAGGATAGATAATAACTAACCTAACTGGTTGATAAATAAAATAGATAAACGAAACGGAATATAAAAAAGGTAAATGCTTGTTGGTTCACTGTCCCTTTTTGGGGCACACTATGTACTTGGTCTCTCTGTAACAGTGCAATGCCGTTAGGTTTGGGGCACACTATGTACTTGGTCTCTCTGTAACAGTGCAGTGCCGTTAGGTTTGGGGCACACTATGTACTTGGTCTCTCTGTAACAGTGCAATGCCGTTAGGTTTGGGGCACACCATGTTCTTGGTCTCTCTGTACCAGTGCAATGCCGTTAGGTTTGGGGCACACTATGTACTTGGTATCTCTGTAACAGTGCAATGCCGTTAGGTTTGGAGGAAAAACCAAACAAACAATAAAACAGTAAATTTCTCCTGTAAAACTGTGAACTCAGCCATGTGAACTATTTCAAGTTGATAGACATAATCAACTGTTCCATTCCTGCAGCGTTCGTTTCGTTCTCAAAGTCTGGCAGATGAGGTGCAGCGTAGCCTATATGGATCAGTATCTGTGCTTTGACTCCTCCTTTAAACTGAAATAAAAGTGAAAGTGTGCTTGCTGTCTGATGAAGTGAAATCAGTTGACCCTATCTGCTGTCTTCACAGTGACTGTAAACCTCTATGTGACCCTATCTGCTGTCTTTACAGTGACTGTAAACCTCTACATGACTCTATCTGCTGTCTTTACAGTGACTGTAAACCTCTACATGACCCTATCTGCTGTCTTCACAGTGACTGTAAACCTCTATGTGACCCTATCTGCTGTCTTTACAGTGACTGTAAACCTCTACATGACTCTATCTGCTGTCTTTACAGTGACTGTAAACCTCTGTGTGACCCTATCTGCTGTCTTTACCGTGACTGTAAACCTCTACATGACCCTATCTGCTGTCTTTACAGTGACTGTAAACCTCTATGTGACCCTATCTGCTGTCTTTACAGTGACTGTAAACCTACATGTGACCATATCTACTGTCTTTACAGTGACACGATCCACAATCATACATACATACATAGTTCCATACATACACACACCTGTGTGTAGTGTGACCCTATCTCCTGTGTTTCCCAGCGGCTCTACACATCCAGCCCCTACTCCGAACACCTGTCCGTGTCTCCGGCTCACCGCCAGTCCCCTGCAGGCGGTGGGAACCCACACAGCCCCCCGCCACCCCACGCGCCCGGCAGGAAGGGGGGTAGGGGGAGGGGCAAGGGTCGCGCGGGGGGCGTGTCGGGCACGAGGCGGCAGGAGCCGTCCCCAGGCCCCCTGAAGGACAGCGACATGCTGCTGACCATCGTGGCCCCGACCTGCAGTCTGGCGCTGCTGCTGCTGTGCGGCGCCGCGCTGGCCGTGTACTGCCGCATGCGGCGGGGCCGGCACAGCAAGAGCGTGCTGCTGGAGGAGGAGGAGAGGAGGGGGCTGGTGATGGAGGTGCCGCCCTGCGTGGCCGACCCCGTGCAGATGAGGCGTCAGCACTACCAGACTGCTGGTCAGTGTGTGGTGGGGAAAGTGTGTGGGGGATGGAGGGTGCGAGAGTGTGTGTGTGTATGAGGAGCAGGATGGGGGAGGGGAGTGTGTGTGTGTGTGTGTGTGTGTGTGTGTGTGTGTGTGTGTGTTTACGTGCATGCCTATGTGTGTGTGTGAATTTGTGTGTGCGTATTTGTATTCTTCAGTTTAGTGCTATTCATTAATACTGATTTTAGATCACCCATATCTCGTCTCTGTCCCTCTCTCTCTCTCTCTCTCTCTCTCTCTCTCTCTCTCTATATATATATATATATATATATATATATATGAGATAGTATCTATCTATCTATCTATCTATATATATATAGAGAGAGAGTTTGATAGATGTGTGTGTGTGTGTGTGTGTGTGTGTGTGTGTGTGAGCAGCCATGATGAGTCACCCTCCAGTGCCGGTGGAGCGCCTGGCGGAGCACATCAACCTGCTGAAGGCAGCGGAGAACCTGCGCTTCTCCCAGGAGTACGAGTCCATAGACCCCGGCCAGCAGTTCACCTGGGAGAGCTCTAGTCTGGAGGTGAGTCCGCACTGTCTTCTCTTGTCCTGCCCTGCCCTGCATTGCCCTGTCCTGTCCTGTCATGTGCTGTCCTGCCCTGCCCTGCTCTGACTTATATTGGCCTTTTCTGACCTGCTGTGTCCTGTCCACTCCTCCTCAGCCCTGCCCTGTTATGTATTGTTATGCCCTGCCCTGCCCTGTCCTTCCCTGCCCTGTTATGTGTTGTTCTGCCCTGCCCTGCCCTGTCCTGTGGTGTGCTGTGTTGCCCTGCCTGCCCTACCCTGCCTTGTCCTGCCCTGCCCTGTTATGTAATGCCATGCCCTGCCCTGTCCTGCCCTGCCCTGTCCTACCCTCCCATCCTACCCTGTCCTATCCTTACCCGACTTGCCCTGTCCTGTCCTGCCATCCCCCGCCCTGCCCTGCCCTGTCCTGTCCTGCCCTGCCCTGCCCTGCTTTGCCCTTCCTGTCCTGTCCTGTCCTGTCCTGTCCTGCCCTGCCCTGCCCTGTTACTGACACACCGTCATGACTTCACAGTGTTCAGTGTGCCGTGCGACTGACCCGGTGGGTGTTACCAGGTGAACAAGGCCAAGAACCGTTACGCCAACGTCATCGCCTACGACCACTCACGCGTGGTGCTAGCGGAGGTGAAGGGGGTGGCGGGCAGTGACTACATCAACGCCAACTACAACGATGGCTACCGCAAGCACAACGCCTACATCGCCACACAGGTCGGTACACGGTCCTGCTCCCTCCCTCTGTTCCTCCATCCTCTCTGTCTGTCTGTCCTTGTCTCTGTCTTTCAGTTAGTGTCTCTGTCTGTCTGTCTGTCTGTGTCTCTGCCCGTGTCTGTCTGTCTGTCTGTCTGTCTCTCTCTACCGTTACTAATATTATATGTACATAAACTTTGTATTAGTTTATATGTTTGTATATTTATTTATTTATTTATTTATTCATTCATGTTTTGATTGAAAATCAAATCATTCGCAAAAAATGGTGATAAAATCACAGAGAGACTGACAGACACATACACGCGCAAGAACACATGCACGCACGAACAAATACACACACACATACATACACAAGCACACACAACTCTCTCTCTCTCTCTCTCTCTCTCTCTCTCTCTCTCTCTCTCTCCCTCTCTCTCTCTCTCTCTACATTTGGATGGTCAATCTCGATATTGTAATTGTATGATGTGTTCGTATTGATATGATGGGATTTGATGTTGAGGCATACATAATTATTTCAGGATTTATATGTACTTTAGTGTGTGTTTGTATTGATATGATGTGTGTCGATGTAACATGCATGGATATTTATATGATTTATTTGTACTTTGTTTTCTGTGTACTGTCCAAACCTTGGAGACGAACCACTGAAAAAAGGCATATCACATGTACTTTAAGCTAATTACAATGTGCCAAAGTGTCGCAAATCTCTTAATAGTTCATGTTGTTTCAATTCTGTTTTCCCTTTCTGTTCAATTTTATCTGTTTTGCACCATTTTGTTCTGATTAGTACCTACTATGTCACTAGAGCTTTTCAGCTAATGACATTAAACATTTCAGTATTTAGTGTTCTGGTCTCTCTCTCTCTCTCTCTCTCTCTCTCTCTCTCTCTCTCTCTGTCTGTCTGTCTGTCTCTGTCTCTCTTTCTTTCTCTTCAATCACATACGATATTGCTTTTGCTTATATGTTATGTTAAGTAATGAATAATTCTTAGATAAACCAAGGATATATTTGCCATTGTTTATGTGATATGTTAAGTAATGAACTATTAGCAGATAGATAAGTTTCAGTTCAGTTTCAGTTTCAGTAGCTCAAGGAGGCGTCACTGCGTTCGGACAAATCCATATACGCTACGCCACATCTGCCAAGCAGATGCCTGACCAGCAGCGTGACCCAACGCGCTTTGCCAGGCCTTGAGATAAAAAAAATTAAAATAAAATAGATAAATAAATAATAATATAATTAAAAAATAAATAAATAAACAAATAATAATAATAATAATAATGAAAAAAAAGATAGATCAACACAAAATAAATGTTTGAAATAAAGGTGACTGTAGTCACCCAAAGTGGAAAGGTGAATGAAACACGGAGAGAGGAGGAGGTGTGTGTGTGTGTGTGTGTGTGTGTGTGTGTGTGTGTGTGTGTGTGTGTGTGTGTGTGTGTGTGTGTGTGTGTGTGTGTGCCGGACACAGAAAGCTACAAGAGGGAGAGAGAGGGAAGGGAAGGGAGGGGGAATGTGGGAGGGGGGGCTGGTCATCTTGGGTCAGTCACCGGCATGTGCTGACGTCACACGTCTGTGTGTCATCAGGGCCCCCTGCCGGAAACATTCGGCGACTTCTGGCGGATGGTGTGGGAGCAAAGGTCGACAACTGTGGTGATGATGACCCGACTGCAGGAACGGTCCAGGGTAAGGGACAGCGTGTTGTGGTGATGATCGTCACTGACACAGTGTTGTGTTGATCGTCACTTACACACAGCGTGTTGTGGTGTTGGTCGTCACTTACACACAGCGTGTTGTGTTGGTTGTCACTTACACACAGCGTATTGTGGTGTTGTCACTTACACACAGCATAGTGGACTGTGTTGTGGTATTGATCGACACTTACACACAGCATAGTGTTCTGGTGTTGATCGTCACTTACACACAGCATAGTGTTGTGGTGTTGATCGTCACTTACACACAGCATAGTGTTCTGGTGTTGATCGTCACTTACACACAGCATAGTGTTCTGGTGTTGATCGTCACTTACACACAGCATAGTGTTGTGGTGTTGATCGTCACTTACACACAGCATGGTGTGGTGATGATCGTCACTTACACACAGCATGGTGTGGTGATGATCGTCTCTTACACACAGCATGGTGTTCTGGTGTTGATCGTCACTTGCACACAGCATAGTGTTGTGGTGTTGATCATCACTTACACACAGCATAGTGTTGTGGTGTTGATTAGTCACTCACACACAGCATTGTGGACTGTGTTCTGGTGTTGATCGTCACTGTGTTTCATTGTGGACTGTGTTCTGGTGTTGATCGTCACTTACACACAGCATAGTGTTCTGGTGTTGATCGTCTCTTACACACAGCATAGTGAACTGAATTGAATGGACTGTTTTCTGGTTTGATGGAAAGAAAGGGAATGCTACACGTAAACTGATGTCCTGGACATTGACAGCCATAAAGAGTCGACACATGA